>NW_028288756.1:1522702-1674972 GCF_059628265.1 Tinamus guttatus | reverse complement strand
GATCACAAAATACGAACAGCGGAACAAAAAAGTATACAATTTTGCTGAAGGAAAAATTCTAGAAATGAAAAATGATACTGTCATTTCTATAGCTTGTACTGAGATATAATTGTTAGCAATTAAGACACCTAATGCCATAGTAAGTCTGCCACAGTAATGGTCTGTAGCCACAGAAGTATCAATCACCTGAACTTGCACTGTGGGGAAATTGGTATTCAAGTTAGTTTACATTCCATTTACCAAAATGAGACAAAAGAAAACTATTAGGAGAAATGAAAGCTACGATGTTGCACTGGAGAGAAATAGTCATGGCACACATTATGCATGTGCAGCCTCTTTAACATTGCCCAGAATTAACCATCAATCATTTATACCTGATATAAAAGCTTTGTGGATTAGTAATGATACACTGGTAGATCAAGAAATGTGTCTTGGAAAAGAGAATTTTAAGTAGTGGATTTTTCCTTTTGAAACATCATCTGATAAATCAGGGATTAGATATACGTGGTACCAGTTAGGAGCTAATGATTGTCCTGTATATATTAAGAAATACGGGTGTATCTGTCAGTCCCCATATCCAGTTTGGTGAGAACTGGACACAGAGTGGATACATTTCAGAGCCCTGGAACAGGCTGCCCAGAGAGGCTGTGGAGTCTTCTTCTCTGGAGATCTTCCAAACCCACCTGGATGCCACCCTGTGCCACGTGCTCTGGGTGTCCCTGCTGAGCAGGGGGGCTGGACGAGAGGATCTCTGGAGGTGCCTTCCAACCTCAACCACTCTGTGAACTGTACAAAGCTATATGCTGTCTGTGAATGTATACACAAGAAGTGAGCTTATTTCAGAAATCTTTGTGTGTGCTTTTATCTGCATTCATGAGAAATATTGCAGTGTTGTTCCCATTCGGGAAGTGGGTTTTGGTTTACCCGCTTGTACCTCCGGGTAAAAGTTAACATTACCTTGGATCATAGTGGGCCTGGAGTACTAGTGAGAATTGGCATGAATCAGCACCCACCTGTGCCAACATACTAGCATGCTTTCTGCATGTGTAGTATAAAAACTGATATACAGGTGAGGTTTAATTTGAATGATATATTTAGAAATCTGGGACAGCAGGTGGACAGCAAAAATGTGATACGACGAATATATCATCTCTGATGATAATTCCAGAGGCAAACTAACTGCAAAAGGTACCACAATGCCTGTCTAAAGAGCCAGAAAAATGTGGTTATTATCAGTCGAAAGGGAATAACTATGTATCAGTTGCCAAAAGACTGCCAAAAGTGTCAAAGCCCGTGCTGAGGAATACCTCCTTGGGATTTACCCTGGCCACAGGTGTTGTAAATGCTGTCTTGCACCCTGCTGATGTGTTAGTTGGTCAGATCATACTTTATACTTTCTACTGTTGCTGTGCTGGATTGTGTGTTGCAAATATAGAAAGCCACAGAAGAAAAAAAAAAAAAGATAAAGGACAGGGAACTCTATGTATAGAGAGCATCCCCTCGACAGAGTGCCACTGTAAGGCAAGACATGAGTCATAGTAAACTCGGACCGTGATCAGAAAACCCCTGCAAAAACAATGAGGTTGGAGTCCTTGCAGTGGTTGTAGCAGATGTTACAGTGCAAACCGTCAGTAACTGGGCCAGTGGACTGAAGTACAGCCATGTGGGAGGGTGCAAAAACAGAACATGTACACATTGCACAGCTGCAGCGTTTGTTGTAAGCAGCATGGTACCTTCCAGCTGATATCTAATATACCTGCCCTCTGACTCTCCAGATGGCATCGTCTTCTGGAGGGGAGGTGGAATCTCCATGGCTGCTCTACTTTTTCTTTGTTTCACATCAATTTTATATAATCCAGGAATGTGACTGGTTTGTTGTTTCTTTAATGTTCTTTTGTGCTTCACTCTGAGTCAGTAAAGTTGATATTTCATGGACTGTACATTAATCATTGGTATAAGCATAGGGAATTTGAAAGTCACAGTAATTCTGCGGTTCAAAATATTGGACAAATGTGGGGGGGGAAAAAAAAAAAAAAAACCCTGCTCTCAATTAATAGAAGTGTCCGCTGCCTCCTCAACACAGTTTTCCCCAACTTGCTTCTACTTCATCCTGTTCCTCCACTAGGCAATATGCTAGCAATGCTGCACAAAAAGATCTTATAAAGAGATTGGAGAAAAGGAAAAAGGTGGATCTTGCATTCTGCTAACAACAAGAAGTGCTGCTTTCAGTATACAGAACAAAAGGGTTATTCATATATGCCTTAGAGTCTGTGGTTTGTGCGGATTGGTGAAGATTTTTGCTGTCATCTTCTCTGTCACTTGGCGAGTGCTCAGGAGTTGTTTTTTGTTTTGTTTTGTTTTTGTTTCTTTGCTTATTTAATCCAAGAGTATATTGGAAGTAAGATTTTTTCAAGGTGTATCAGGATGGGCTTTTATGGGGATAAAGTTAAACCAGCCCTGGATTGGATGGTCATGCAAATCTAACCACTAGGCACAACTTGTCTCCTCTCATTCTGAAGGCTGCTTCTGACAGCAGCTGTATATTTTAATTGCCCCATGTTTGAAGAATTGCGGTATCAGGATAGGTACAGTTAGTTAACAAAAAAAAAGCAGAGTACAGGACATACGTAAGGAATATGGAGTGGATGGACGGCTCTGTGCTATTGCTGCCTTTCCTTGGTACCCTAGCTGGTGGTGTCAGGCGCCTCTGCCAAGATCAACCCAAATCCACCAACTGGTGTCTTTCAAAGTAGTGTCAAGAAAACTATATGACTGTCTCATCTGTATTTCAGTATGTAATATACCCAGAATTCATTTCTTTTCTCCTTTGATATTATAGCTCATTTCCTATTTTAGCAAATGTTGTATGTATGCCCTCCTGATTTTCAGTTGCTGTGGCAGGTTTTGTATATTTTTGTAAAGTAAAGGACATGTGAGGATAGATCCGGCTGACTATCTAGGTGGTTAGGTGCAATTTTGGGATCATATAGAAAATGTAAGTGGAAAGGGACCACAAGAACATCCAGATCTCTTCTTTATTTCACAGAGGGTCGTAGGATAAATCCAAAATGTTGCACTGATTGTAGGACAATTTTTACAGGGGACTGACAGTACACAAGATTAGAACTTGGTATGAAAAGAGAGCAGGAAAATGAGCACTGTTTGTGGTACTGAAAATAAATGGCTATTTTGTTGTATGAATAATTTTCCTAGACAAGGATATATGCATATAAATGAATGATGAGTGTATTTTCTCATTCCAAAACAACATTTAGATGGATATAGTAGGCTGTCACTTACTTTATTTATATATACATATGTATTTGTTTCTTTCATATACATATATATATATGTAAATACTAGGACATTTGAGCATACCGTGTATGGTTCTACATAACAAAGCACCCTTGGCAGATACACTTATATGATGTCCAGTTGGATGAACTTTTTTCCCTCTAGTTTTTGAATATCTGGAAAGATGAGGAAAAAAACATCTGGCATTTTCAGATATTAACAGTTACTAGCTGAATAAATCATCAGTAACCATCACTGTGATGGGCAAAAAGATACAAATTGTCTACTGAGATTTGTGCACAGGATTTGAAAGGCACTGGCTTACAGTACTATGACTTATTATTAAGTCATGGTAGGAGCTTTAACACAAACCGCAAAATATTTTCATGATGAGTACACAATAACAGATTATTGTGTACGGAGCTATTTGCATAAGGAGTGGGTTTGTCAGCCTGGCTAAGTCAAGAGAAATTTATACTTAAAGACGGAAAATAATATTATTTTCTGCTTCTTTATTAGGGTAGGCAGCACAATATATGTGCTTTACAGAGTTCACCACAAAATACCGTTTGGCTTGTTGAGCACTGTCAAACTCTTTGTTTGGTACTCTGTGCCTCCTAGAAAACATTGTATCATCAGCTCTATCTTTCTGCTAAAGTTCCGTGTGTTTATTCCTACTGCTGTTCCTAGTTTAAGTTTAGCATTATTGATTGCAACCACTGTGGCTTTTTCTTAACCATGTAGAATGCTTATAGAAATAAAAGAATGGAATATAAATGGATGTAAAAAAAAAAAAAAAAAATCCGAGTGCCATGATGAGAGGAAAAAAAAACCCAAAAAACACACAGAAATACCACAACAGCTGTCAGAAATGTTCTTATAGTGCACCAGTTAGGTAACCCATCCTACATAATTTAAATACTGGACCCAAGAGTAGGAAACTGTGAAAAATCACATCTCGGTTTCTAGGGAAGGACAACATAAATAAAAAAGTAACTTGCTAAGAAAGAAATCTGAGCAAAGCCAGTTCATCATACTGCTTTCCCACAATGGATTTCAATGAGAACTGGTGGAGGGACATTCAAGAATTCTTTATTTAAAAAAAATAGTAAAAAATATGCATACTTAAATAGTTATGTACTTACATGTATATAGGATAATGGATATACAGCCATGTGCATATGAATGTCTATGCAAAATTTATTAATCTCTCATCAGAGTTTTTAGTGCAATGGAGAACTTTTTTCTGAAGGACATGGTTATAATGGTGTTTTCTGTTCCCATTGTTTTCCTCCCATTCTCTTTTAACACACTTAACTTTTCCTACCTCACTGACTGAATGAAGGGAAGTGAAATATTTGGGTCTTCAATACAATTCTATTCAAAATGTAGCCTTAATTCCTGCTGTTTTTTTGTGGATCCCCTGATCCCCAAGTCAACTTAATCATCATTTTATACTGCTCTATTACCATATTTAAAATATTAATTACACAACAGCACAACCAAAATGTTAAGTCATAAGTTTTCTGCTTCTAAGTCAAGAATATGGAAAATAAGTTGATACAAATAGCTTATATATATATGTATATAAAATGCAAACTTTTAGGACATTAACTAACAATACAGTGGAGAAAAAAATAAGGCTGGGAATAAAAGTTTTAGCAATACATTTAAAAAAGAAACAAGAAATATAGATAAACATTAAATATACATTTTTTGCTGTTTTAAGAGAAGGGGAGGTGCATGAGGTGTTCATCAAATTGAAATTTTCTATTCATTTGGATTGTCTGTTGTTTATCATCATTGCTCAGTTTAATGAAGGAAAACACCTTAATTTTAACACAGTTGGATCCCATCCCTTGAGTTTCACTCTAATTACTTTTTGTGTAGAAGCCAGTCAGGAGACATAAATGGTCTCATAGAGATACTACTGAAAGCAGCCAGATGGTGACATCTGCTCCAAATTGATACTAGAATTTCAGCACTGAAGCTGTTTTTAAATAATGCATATACTCCATTTGATATGCAAGATGTAAATTCAATTAGAACACTTTTATTAAGAAACCTAAGATCAGAAATTCAAAAATTAAAGTTAGATGATAATTTAGGTATAAACAGTATAGGAATAGGATAGTCTTGTTACTAATCTTTGGATGTAGTTAGCATCTAGTTTGTAGTGACAAATTATGCTCATCTAGTTTGCAGTGACAAGATGTTAAATGAGGAATTTCATACTTATTATACAAGTTGCTTAATGTTCTTGCTGTTCAGATTCCTCTGGAATGGGCAGCTGAGCCTTTGGAAACACCTTCGTTCAAATAGTGGATCCAAGCTACAGAGTAAGAAACAGGCATGGAGCCTGGTCACTTGGCCAGTTTGCCCTCCTGTCTCAGATAGTCCTGTTTTTGAACAGAAGAAACTTGAAACTTGAAAGGAAGAAGAAAAGAACAGGAATTTGAAAGTCCCTCTTCAAGTAATTTTGAGTTGAGAAAAAAATTGCACCACTCAAGATCTTAGAGCAGTAGTGCTTTGTGCTGCTGCTGCTTTTTCTTTCTTTTTCTTCTTGTGGTGAATATTTTCTCAGCCCACTTACGTTGCATTTCCCATTTCGTATCTGAGTGCCTCTTGGCCAGTCTTCACACCACACACCCCTGCAGTGAAAATGGATGACACCAAAAGCTAGATGATCTCTGAGGTTTGCACCGAAGTACAATGGAAGATGGAAATGGAAAAGAATGAGCTTGACCTTTAATTCCCTCAGGTCTGAGTTGAGACTATTAAATGAACTTTATTTTCACATTTTATGGAGTTTTGCTTCGATGATAAATTGCTCCCTAATCTAACCCCTGTACTGCTGAAAAAAAATAACTTTATCTTTTTTTATTTCCCCCTACTAGCAAAAACAATATAATTGTTTAGAAACAACCCTTCTAAAATCTCTTATTGATTCATTGTTTAAAAGGTGCCCAGATGGATAATAGCCCAATAAATTGTTTACAGCTACACTGAAGAAATTCAGGAAAAAGATAGAATAAATAAATAAATAAATAAATAGATTTTACCTTCGAAGTTAAGAGGTGTACATCCATTTGTTTCAAAGGACATTATGCAAAATACATAATGCATTTTGAATTACACTAAATTGTGAGATTTAAACCAGGTCATTTATCATTAGTTGAAATGTAGCTGTTTACAAAGCTGTGTCATACATGTAGGTGAAAATTGACCATTTTTAGCATTTGTTTGGTTAGAAACTACTAACTTCTCCAAGGAAGAAGGGAAAGAGAATGGGAAATTAGTTTTTCGGGAAGTCTATTCATCGGTCCTCAGTGTTATCTTGTCAGGCCCTGCTAAATCTGAACCATACACTGGTCTTTGCTTTCTAAACATGCTAATCAGAAGCTCTTTGGAAAAGATTAAAAGAATATAATAGTGTAACTATCTGTATAATTACTGTGTACTCTATAAATCAGTACTGTCTCAAGCACAGTGTGCATCTATTGGAAACACACATGGATTGCATGAGAGAAGAATGATCTTGGAAAGAAATAATCCTGTTCAGTTGGAATTTTGTACACAGAATAAAGTTTTCGCTTATTCCGTTTCTGCAACAGAGTGATGCAAGTAGAGAAGCCATCTGATAACACTTGTATTTGTGGCAAAAGCTATTGCAGTTTTCACCCATTCCTCCCATTTCAATCATACACTGCTTTTTCCAGTAAATGAAAAAAATGTTACTTGCTCCCTATAAGTACAAGAGGGAGACTGTTTTTTTCTTGAAAAGAAATACTTGCTCCTAGTGTGTTTTCAGAAGTTTCTAATATATTTGAATAAGAAAATAGATAAATCAAGGAATGCATTTTCACATTTGGAAGGCTTCAATCCTACAGATGTCAAAAAAACCACACCAATTTCTGTAGTTTTACCTTAATTATGAAATGCCTTGAGGCACTAGCTGTGCCTCTTTAGTCTTACAGCCATTGCTGCTAGGCTGTGGATCTCTTAAGAAAAGACTATGGAGAATTGTTAATAATAACACACAGCTGATTAGTGCTGAATTTCCAAGAAGGTTTTCTGAATGTTGAAAGCAAAAAGGTTCAAACACATCATTTACCTTGGCTTTTTTCCCTCCCTTTAGACACCATTTTTAAAACTTGAGGGTCTTTTTATTAAATCAGTTCTGTGATATTTTGCAAAGCTTTCAATGGACCTTCCACTAAATACAGAGGGGACATAATAAGTTCAGAGGAAAAAATAACATTACATTAATATTCATCATCAATATTCCTCATCAGGTTCGTATTTTTCTGCTCAGATCACTCACAGTGGAAGAAGTAAATTAACTAAGAGGAAAATAGTGAGGAAGGGGCAGGAAGGAAGATTTTTCCTTGTGCAATTTATTTGCAGGGTGCAAACAACAGGTGAGTGAATGAAATGGTATCTATCTCTGCTGACAACGCACTGGCTCTGTCAGGACTGCAACACAGTCAAGCACAAATACACCTTATTCTCAGTCTGACCCATGTCTGCTCTTCCCCCGACTCTGTCCTTAAAGCAAGTCAGGAAAAAACAGTGGAGCAAAAATAAAGAAAAAATAAAAGAATGCAAAAAGTGTCAGAAAAAAAAAAAGAAAGTAAAAATAATAGTTGTGGTCTGATTACTTGGGCAGAAAGCGTGTTACTTTCTGCTGGTTTTGCCATGTTTACATATTTCAGACCTTCTCTAGTTAGACTATAAAAGAAAAGTATCAACCTTGAACATAGAGGTAAATGAAGTACTTTGTCTTCCTGATCAACAGCAAAGGTTATGTTCCTGTTGTTGAGCTTTGGGTCACTTCAGGTTACTAAAATATACCCCAAATGATACCAAATGATCTGTGCAACCCAGGCACTTTATTTCTGACTTAGGAGGACAGTGACACAGTTTCAGGCAAGGAGGATCATATCTGTGGAAAATGCTAGGAATTAAATTATTTGTTGTTTGTTTGATATCTTTAATCCTCATTCCAGTTTCATAAGCTGCTGAATATAACAAATCAATGTTAATGTCTTGTTATAGAATTGATATCTTCCATTAACATATATAACACAATAAATCTCTGAAAAGGTCCTTTATCTGTTCTGACACATTTCTTTCCTTTAATGTATAGCCTTGCCAGAGGAGGACAGAAGAAATATAATCCTTTAAAGAAGATGATGTTCATATTAGTCATGTAAACTAGCAATGCTAATGTTGCTGACAGGATCCTTAAATCACAGTATCATTTTGCTCTTTTCAAGACCATATTTTCAAGCTGAGGTAGTCATTGCTGAGATGAGCAATAATCACTACTGATACATTGGGAGGAAATTAGTATTTGAAGTAATGAATATGAAAAACTGACATGTGAAATGAGAACCTGAGTCCTTTGTTATCTTGATGGTGTGCAGAATGCAGTAGGGCTCCTCAAAGCAATAAATAAAATCATGGGGTCAGAATCTGGGCAGGAGAAGGTGCTAAGGGTAGAGCTGCGTGCTGCAAGAGAGAGCTCCGGGTGATTTGGAGACTGCAATCTTGCATGATTGTTTCACTTAGTTGTGCTCTGGGAGCCTGCAGCAGGTGTATAGTGAGGCAGTGGTGAAGAACCACAGGGATCACGTCCCCCTAATGGAGAGATTTATTTAATCTCTAAAGATGTTCTACTTGTTTCAGGACAGTTTCTTCCTAAAATCCTTTCTCTGATCCCCCATGTTCTGTTGCACCCATCTGCTTCCTGACCCAGTGTTGGAGAGTACTCATGCACACACAGGAACTATCACGAAAATGAGATCCAGCCCCACGTTAATCCATTAAAGATTTTGTAGCACTTTTGAAAATGGTCGGGTGGTTTGTTGAAGCAATCTGAGTGAATGCCAGCTGCAACTGCAGTCTTCCTTCCTAATGCCTCCAAATTTTAAGGAACAAGGAAGGAAGGAATAGAAATACCATTCGAGAGGTTTAATTTTGAGCACGGGAAGGAGAAAAAAAGCACTAATTTTCAGAACAGAAATAGAGACAGGATAAACCTTTCTGTTTATTTACTTTAGAGAGATCAATGCTATATACAGTTTAATATAAATTGCCTAGAAATCTAAGTTTCAGCATGGCTGATAGATTTTGACCCTCACATGGAGTGAGAATTTCACCGTTAAATACCCAGTCTTAGAGTAAGCTTTGCTTGCTCATTCATAGGCCCAGACAGCTTTTGAAGATAGCATTTTTTTTTAAGTGCCGAGGTCAGCAAAACAGTGCTGTCATCTGCACAGAAGGAAGCTCCCTGAAAGAGAGGGAAAACATTAAGAAGGACCTGCATATATGCGTGCGCATGCCTCTTCCAGCCATAGTAAAATATGCACCTCTTGCTTTAATAAATAGATTAGGACCCTTTAAATCAAGGAAGACTGAAGATTCCCAAAGCTAATTTTTCAGTTCCAGGCAGGTTTAAGCATCTATCACTGATGCTGTTACAGTGAGGCGGGTCTGTGGTGTGGCAATCCTTGCTGAGGTTCATGACTTGCACTGTTGCATTCCCTCATTTGATCAGCATTCCCATGTTTGATGGAGGATGCACTGGGGTCTGTTTCTCTCCTGCCCTTTAAGCCATGGTATTAGAACAGAATTTTGGAGGCTAAAGCACAGGCTACTTCCAATAGTTTCACTTCTTCATTTTCTGCTGCTAACGCTAGCACTTTTCAAAAATAGGTGGTCCCAGGTTTTTGAAAGTCTTCCTTTTTACTGAGAGAGATGGCTTTAGTTGTCTTTGCTTGACATACTTACTCCTGCAAGACCTTTGGCAAAGCTCAATTAGGAGTTTGATCTTCTGAAACTGTCAGCTTCAAAGGAGACCTGACTGCAGCCCAAGTGTCAAGAAACAGATTTTTCTCTAGCTATAATTTGATAGCTATAACTAAAAGACCATATTTACCATTCTGATCACCATTTCCTTATGTTAAGTGGCTTTTTTATTCTTGGCTTGTCACAATTGCAGAGTTTTCTTCTTGTGTGGTCCATGTTGCAATGAATTCAAGAATTGGTTGAGTCTTCAAAACTATTGCTGTATAAATGGATGCATGCCATGACCCTCATCTAATTGTTGATATCCACTAAACTTAACTTGCTTGATAAGGAATAATAGCTGTATCTGTAATATATGATTATTTCTGAGAGAGGTGATTTCAGAAAACCGTTTTGGAGAGAGTTAAATGAAATGCAGGACTAAACAAAAATTAAAAAAGCTTCTTTTTTTTTTTTCTTTTGAAGAGGGGGATGATAAGAATTTTAAGAAACTCATGTGACCATTCAGAAGCGTCAGTTGGACTGCAGAGTTTGAAGATCTGAATAGGTAGAAAGCTAGAAACGGCAAGTGAAAATTGCAAAAGTAGTCCAAAATTTGGAGCCTCAGTAAGCAGTCAAAATGTTAGGAAGGACTTCAGAATGAAGGCCTAACAGAATGAACAGCTACCAAAGGTGAAAAAAAAAACATAAAATGAATCGAGAAAAGAATGAAACCTCGTAGAGAGGAGCATTTTGGTGACAGAGAAGATTGGATAATCTTGAGGTACTTTTGCAAAGGAAAGTTAAACAAATATAGAAAGATTCTTTTTACATTAAATTAAAACCAAGAAAAGTAGAAAAGGTCACCGTGCCTTGAAGTTCCTATCAAGAAAGTGTTAAGACTCAGAGCTGAATTAATGCTTTGCTTCAATAAGGTCAGTTATGTTGAAAGGAGGTGCGAAAAAGGTGACAACTAAAAGAACACTTAAATGGAAAAGGGAATGTATATATCCAGGATGAAAGTAAAACTCAGTGTAATTAGTGTGCTTACATTAGGACACCATAAACTACTTCTCAGAGAGACAAATAACTGGCACAGGAAACTGCATGTATGATAATGAATTTAAATCTTAAAAAATGGTATAAATGAGAGAGTGATCCCAGATTGAAGAATGAAAAGGAAATATGTATATATATGTATATGGTATGTATACATGTATAAATATCTCAGTAGTATATAAAGCTTTAAAGTAATATTTGAAATAATTACGGGCTTGAGGTAAATGAACTAGAATACGACTTAAGTTTACATAAATAGATCCAGAATAAACTGATCTATTACTTTGATAAAATAATCAGTATTCTGGACCTAATCTTATGGACCGTCTAACAGTATTTCAGTGTTATGTGGGGAATTTCTAGCAAAAGAATTTAGGAGTTAATATAAATATATTGACGCCAGGAAAAAAGTGATTAAGTGGACTCCATTGATAGGAGAAGCGCTGGCCCTCCTTCCCTCTCTCCTTCCTTTTTTTCCTCCCTCTTTTTTTTTCTTTTTTTTCTCCATCTTTTTTTCTCCATCTTTTTTTTTCTCCCTCTTTTTTCTCCATTTTTTTCTTTTTTTCTCCCTCCTTTTTTCTTTTTTTTCTCCCTCTTTTTTATTTTTTAGTTAAATATTTAAAGTTACGGCAATGACAGACCAAAAGGTAGGGATGTGTTAACAAAATTTGCAGATGACTGAAGCCAGGAAACATTGTCAACACAAAGATAGAATTGGAATATGATATGGAGACAGGATTGCGACCTTCAGAAATGAAGTAATAAAAATGGGAAAGAAGCAATAATAGAAGGTGCAGAGACATGCACTTAGAGACTAATGAGAAGAACATCTGTTGTGCAGAGGACTTTACAAGGTAGAAATGGAGGTGAGAGGGAGGTAGAAGACCTGGTATTCAATCTTTGAACGTTTCTGAGTTACTGCTGTGGTTTGGTCATGGAAAGGTTGAGTACAATATTAGGTATATTGGAGAGGCGTTTCTGTAGAGAGAGCAAAGTTTTAATGCCGCTGTGCAAAGCCCTGATCAGACCTCTGGAAGACTGTTTAAAATTCTAGTCACCTCCCTTCAAGAGAGATCAGTTTTAAGCGAGAACTGATGAAGAAAATGTCTACTGGAATAAAAAGGGAATGGAAAGCCCATCTCTTGAGAAACGCTAAAAGAGCTTGGCTTGTTTAGCATAGAAAAACAAAGACTGAAAGTGGCTGGGATTTATTTCTGTACACTGAGGCAGGAGTAAACACTAGAAGCAACTTCTGGAGCTTGAAGAACAGTGTTGACATAAGAGTAAATATATGTAAGCATGCCATGAGCAAACCCCATTTGCGAATCTAAAGACTCCTCAGAGGCATGAGAGGGTGCAGAAATGTTTGGGAGTCTGGCAAATCACTTCACAAAATGATATGAGGTACTCAGTGCAGTGGTTGAACTTAAGATTCCATGATCTGATTGCCTGTATTTGCACAGGAGTATAGTTGGTGACCCAAGAAGTCTTTTATTCCTGTGTTCCTCATTACCCAAGTGTTTTAAATTGGTGTGAAGCCCCTTGAGCTTTTCTGTGCTAATTAACTGAGCTCCAACACTACTCGTCCTTCAGGAAATCAGCACTGCATTTTAGGCAATTAAGTTTAGCACATCTCTCTGTGGTGGCTATTGGCATCTGGGAGTCTTTCCTGGTAATGTTTCCCTCTTTCTCAACTTTTAAAGTACTTTGAAAAGCCATCTTTTCTCAATACATGTCTGAAGAAGAATTGAAAAGTATATTTAGTGGCTGGCCTCTTTCTGTGTTACAGCATAAAACTAATAATAATCCTGCACTTCCAGTAATGCAGGCGACATGGTAACAATATTAGGCCACAAGGTTTCACTGTGTATATAGTATAGTTACTATTGGTGTCATATTGGTTATGGACACCACAAATCAAATTTTTCTGATGATTTGCTTCACATTTTTTTAACTGTGTTACTGATCTATTTTTATTATAATTTTACTTTCCAAAAAAAACATTTTAAAATAGTGTTATTATTTTTAAAAATACCAAATTTCCTTGGAAAGACAAGCTGGTCACGGTCGTCTGTAATATTCAAAAGGGAGGAAACAGTCAAAGGAAGAGAAACAGGTTGCATTTGTGCTTCTGTTAGGAATCTTGCTATATACTGGCGTCAGATCCAATGCATTGGCTTTCACAGTCAGAGAAAATTGGTCAGGGAATACTGCAACTCTCTCCTGCTAAGGATGATAGGAGTTTATGGGTCCTAGATTTTGTAGTCCAGTGCTGACACTGTGCTTTTATCCTAGTGTTAGAAACTGGAGACGTAGCAAATATTTATTTCATCAGTGTGTGGTCTGGGACATGTTTCTCACCATCTCAAGCATCATCAAAGGAGATGGCAGGGCTGAGATGGTGGGTCCTGCTGTGGACACTGCTTACTGATCCAGGAAATACGATTTCATTTTGAGTGCCAGTGATTCTTTGACTTCTGGCCTGAGTAGGGGTTCATCCCTCTAGTGCCGTTCATTTGGGGCATTAAAGCACCCTCTTTTGCTTCAGATTAGCTCCAAGAGTAGTTGTGGAAATCTGAGTAATTACGTGTGTCACTATGGAGCAAATGGCAAACCTCAGTGAGCTCCCAGGCTGTGTATGTGCTTCGCTGCACAACACGAGGGAAGTGGTGGAGTCACCGTCCCTGGCAGCATTCAAGAAACGTGTAGATGAGGCACTGAGGGACATGGTGTAGCAGGCATGGTAGTGATGGGTTTACAGTTGGACTGGATGACCTGGAAGGTGATTTCCAACCATAATGATTCTATGACTGCAGCAGCGAGCCCAGTACGCCCGCAGAAAGCGGTGCCCACGGGGAAGCACAACATGGTGCACATGCCTCTGCTCTGCCGGCATGAGGAGGAGCATCAGCCGAAGCAGCCTGCTGCAGGGGTGCAAAAAGCAGAATAAAGTTAGAAGCAAACTTCTCAGGCAAAAAAAAAAAAAACAACCAAACAAACAAAAAGCTTTCCAGAATATTCCTGATTCAGTTGTTAGAGTGAAAATGCACACATTAAGAACATGATGTTTCTTTCAAACGCCCAGCTCAATAAAAGCAGAGAGATGGGCAAAACAATGTGACTGCAGTTTTAAAAAGCACTGCTTTTAAAACTCGAAAGAATTACAAGAAGACTGGTTGGGAAGGACATGCTGACAGCTGTAAGTGGCCAGATCTTGCTGGCTTTACTACTTTTAATAGTGCTATTAAAATCAGTGGAACTGATTGTGTGAGTGCATAATCAAGATTTGGCCCTGCTTTATAAACATCCATACTACGAAGATTAATGTAATACCAACTAGCCCATGATATGTTAGAGGCTTAGTAAAATTAACTGCATTTGGAAGGCTGTTACTTTAAAATGTAAAACAAATGGCTCAAATGTAACTTGAAGTGTGGGGGGAAGAGAGGAAATCAATAAACCAGCAAACTGTAAATGATGTGGAAATAACTTCTTTATGTTTTCCTGTTTTTGTAGCTTATACTTAGCACCAGTACATAAACTTAATAGCTTTGTGCGAGGGAGGAAAAGTAAATCCAAATCTACAGAGTGCCATGATGAGCTAGCTCTTCCTCCATGAGTTTCCTTTCTCCTTTGAAAGGACATATGTGTGTGTGTGCGCTTTAATGAACTTTTACGTGGGAGCTGGCTAACAAGATTACACTGTTGTTGTTTTCTACATTATGTGTATGGGACTTGTTTCTCATTTCATTATCACCAATTTTGCAGCAGCGGAATTGCTAATTCTGATGAATTTTCATACAGTGTGTCTATTTGTAGGAAAGAGATTTTTAAAAACCTACAGAAGGTTGTTCAAATATGTCAGGGAGATTATTTAGGTTATTTTAAGAACGTTACGTTGCCTTTAATTTATATGTTTTAGAAGATCCTTTAAGCAGTAACTCTGTAATATTCATAATACTGTAGTATTATGAGTAGAAAAGTTCAGGTTTATCTTAAAGACTTTAAACAGCTAAGGATATATATTTTATCATGAATATATATATGTATATTGTGTTGACTAGCTATGCAATGAAATGCCATGGGGAGGAAAAGGGGCTTAAGAGAATTTCAGCGAACCTGCTAGGTATGCGGCTGCTGACTGATACGTTGCTATGAACAGTTTTGTGTTATGCCCAGGAAGACTGACGTCTTTCTAATATTTTCAGCATAAAACAAGATGATGGAGAAACTGGCCAGCAAATTAATTGCATATCACAGTGCAGATATGGATGTCTCCTTTCTTTTATCCAGTGTTTTCTTAATCTTGATCTTTATCTCTGTACAAAAGACTTCTTATGGATGGCATACATGCACACAAATTGCATGTGAGGAAGAAGCCAAGAGGAAGGAAAAGATTTGAGCTGGGGGCAGAAAGTTCAGAGGAAGAACAAATCCAGCAGTCAGGTTCCTCAATTGTACACTGAGGTGAACTGATCTAGAGCTCTCCTAGCTCCAAGGTAGGAGCAAATATGTCTTGAGTCCTGAGGCTAGACTAACTAGAAAGACTTGGGGAGATGACATGTAAGACAAGAGAAGGCTAATGAAAGGGAATGGAGTGATGCAGAAAAGTTGCTGAGGAGAAGCAGAACCGGCAACCTCATTTATTCAACTAGAATAAACAGCAACCAGGAGCATTACTCTCAATAGGAATAAAAGATGTGTGTAATATTACAGTGTAGGTAAGGTACGGTGGTCCCAGAGGTGAATTTGGTTGAGGCTGGCCACCTTGATTCTAATTGCGGGGTTTGCACCACAGTTGTGTTTGCACCACACCTATAGTGAAGATCTTTGCAAAATATTGCTAAGAATATTATGGAAAACCTCTAGACTGAGGCTTTGATGAGATCTGAAAAGGTCAAAACCTGGCACAAAAAAGATTAGGTCGTCAGGAACCTGTAGACAGACTGTGCATCTGTGTTCTGAAACAGCCTAATAGGGACCTGTGAGGAAAGTAACAGGATGAAAAATATGTCAGAATAGTGTGCTTTAGTGAGCTAATTAACTAGTCAAATTCAAATTTTATTCTTAAAAGGAACAGGTTGGAGACTTGTTTTAAGCCTAAAAATGTGCCAAGTATAGATCTGAAGTAGGAATTTTTCAAGTAAATTTAGCTTATTTAAATAAACACAAAGCATCTGATAGCAGATCAAAGTATTTTAATGTTTATTCAGTTTTATGGTTATTTTTTATTTTTCAGCACATGTCAGTTCCATAGAAAGAGCAGAGGGAACAGTTTGAGACCAGATCAGAAGAGGATCTTAGTTGGTAGCTGACTGAAATTAGTGAAGCCAGATCTGCTGGCACCATCTGAGGATCTGGCCCACAGGATTTATTTTTTGTACTGCACAAGTTATTGGTTACTGGTACTTCCCTTTCCTTTCCTCTCTTTATTTTTTTTTTCCTTCCTTTTTTTAAAGAAGTCTGCAAGTGCTGCTGATATAAATATTCACATATATGAATTACAAATCTGTGAAAGTCTGGATTTCAAATTATAAGCAGGAGAACTTAGTTACATAAACAGTTATGATAACCTAAATCAAAGAGGAATGGAAATACAAGGAAAGAAAGAGTATATATGAGCACATATTTTTGCTGAACTTTGTCCCTGCAGAGGAGGAAAAAATAGCAAATAAATAAATAAAAAGGAACTTAGAGATGACAGCATTGCTAGAAATACTGGGTGTAATGGAAAAACAAGTGTTTTCGCAAGTGGATTTTGAGTTTGCAGGACACATGTTAAGCTGTGAAGTAATTGCAGTCTATGGAGTATGCATAGCTCTGAAAATTTTATGGTTGAAGTCCTGACCCTATGGAAGTTAGTGGGAATTTTGCCACAGCTTAATTGGGGTTGACATTTTACAGTGTGCTTCATCACTAACAATTCAGGGATCTGATCCATGAGTGAGTGCACCAGCTGGGGTTTTTTCATCGTTTTTACTGATCTTTGGATCAGATCAATGCTGTGGGTGCACCACTGTTCTTTCTGAGGTCTAATTTCACACGTAACTGTCAGAGCTACCAGGAAAGCCTTAGGCAAGGTTGAGAAAGAACATCTAAGTCTGGATACAGACCTTGAGATGTGAGCAGTATACCAATTCCAAAAATCACCACAATGATTTTTCTTGAACTTAGAATTTGAATAAATGTACTCCTTTACTGCTAACCTTTAACAGACAGGCTGCCCTTAGAAAAAGTAACACTCATTTCTCTGCTTAGAGCCTCCTCAACAACTTCTGTATGAATTGTATCCTGTTAGGCTGAGTATACAGTAGATGTCCTTTCCTTTCACGTAGTGACCCCATGTTATCTTCATACAGGCTTCAGTTTTGTAGGAGTCAGTGAGCTAAGCTCAGCCATTTATGAAAACATATTTAACAGGAGTTACAGGAATAATCACTTGACTTCAAGGACTCTTCACCTGTAAACAGTTACACAGAGCTCAGACATTTGGTAAGATTAGGGCAAGAGTGCTCATTAACTCTCAAGCCCAGTGCTGTACTATAAATTTGACTAGCTGGAGAGTATCGCTAGTAAAGCTGAGTCTTGAAATGTAAAAACTGCAGCAATCTGCTGCTTTTTAGAACCAGAAAAGCAAACTCTCCTACTAGCCACACACACACACACACACACACACAAAAAAAAAGCAGCTATTACTGCATACCCAGTCATTGTCACTGTCCCACTGCACTGTCAACATCTGTCCCACTGCACTGTCAACATCTGTCTTCAAACAGATAAAAGACACCAAAATATACTTCTCAGTTTTGTGTTTCAAAATGATGTAAAATTCATTAACTCTTGTTCTTTCTAATGGAGTCTTTAATGCAATCACCTTAGAATATTTAGAATCAAAACATAATCATGCTGTGTCCTCTAAAAAGATTAGCTCACAAAGATAACATCCAAAAACATCTTTTAGTTGCTGTCAGGGAAAAAATTAATTTAGTTTAATTTCTGGTGCCTGCGAATGCTGCCCATCTCTCTGTAATTGTATAGCATTATCACTATTCACTATTCTGTCTATTCTTGCATAGAGAATTGAAACATCATTTGAGTTTCCTCTGAGGATGGATTAACAAGATCTGCTGTGACATGACTTGATTAATTAATGAGACTGGAGTATTCTTTGGTCCTTATGTGCTGTTCTTGAACTTCTTAGATGGGAAAATTCTAACCTTCAATATTTTAGAAGCCAACTGGGTAAAGCAAAGCTCTTGTATGACCTTCACTAATAATGAAACTGAAAATCCATTATAGAATGTACCTGGATAGTTGTATATGTATTCAAGGTGATTTATTTTTTTTTTCATATTTAAAGAATGAAAGTGCACATGAAGTACAGTATACTGGAAAAATTACTTTGCAGACTGTTTAAAATATAATTGCATACCTCAATACTTTTATTTCAGCAGAAGCTTCTTCAGAGGGAAGTAGCTTTGTGAGTACAGCATCCTAGAAAGTCTGTCTTGCCCTGTGTACACAGACTTAATGAAGCCTGCAGAAGGTTCCCAAAGGGCAAACAAGATGACAGCTAGCATCCATACAACGTTAATTGGAACTGTTTTAGAAACTAGTTGTCCACAGTGGAGTATCATGCAGCTTTTGGAAACGTGGAGAGCCATGTCTGTGGTGAGATTTACATATTGCAGCCAGGTCTCACCAAGACGCTGGGACTTGTCTAAGACCAACCAAATTCATTCCGTAATACGGATGGCACCCTAACACTGGAAATGTTCAGATCCGAGCAGCAAAATGGGTTCCTCCCAACAAAAGAAAATGTCTGTATCTGAAACAATTCCTACGAGCAAGATTTTTCTTGCAGCACTGTATATTGAGTACTGTAAAACTAACTTACCTCAGAACTGCAGGAATTATGTCAAAAATCTGAATCACTAATAGCATGAGGATCTGTCATTGTTTTTCCTTTCCATGGGAGCAAAGAATTCTTGCTACATAGAGGGGAGGCACTAAGAACTGAGAGTTTTAACAGCAAGAAAGATCTGACTTGCAACCAAGTAGAAGCAGACTAGTTAATCATTCACTGACCATGGCTGAAAGTCCTACTGTGAAAGACTTTCTGGAGGCTAAGTTGTAGACAGAGCCCCTTTCTCACTTTTTTACAGCGATAGCAGAGGAACATTTTTAATAGAAATGATGTTGGACTTTAAGTTCTGCTTTGTTCAGTGAAAAAGAGGTGGCAAGTTCAGTCTTGGCTATGTTTTCAGCATAGTTTGCTTGATGTTGTGCGTTCTGTCTAAGCTTTCCAGATTGGGCACTCTGGAAGCGATGGTCAGGAGAACTCCTTGCTTGCAGTGTCCGAGGGGATATTTGTATTACTCGTCAGATGTCTGCAGAATTCTGGCCTGAAGCTGCATCCATACTGTTGTTACAGTAGCTCATGCCTGATCATGGATCGTTTCTGTACTGAATTTGGATCAATCCAACTATCTCACCAGGAAGGAAAGTCAAGTCTCAGAGGGTTGCAGGCATATGTTTAAGTCTCACCCTTGTAAACATTATAGAGAAAATTGATTTGTGTTGAATGGTGTATCAGACTTAAGGCTATCTTCAGGCACAACTGACAGAAGTAATAGAGATTTGGTTTTAGAGACATCTAAAATTGAAATTTGCCCCAGATTGAATTTGCATTGGAGCTTAATTGGTTTCATTGTTAAGTGGATACATTCAGGACGTGTATCTCAGGATCTATAGTTTGCATGTGGGTGCAAAGATAGCAGATAGTTATTCACCTTCTTTTCCGGCCCGTACCCCCAAAACGGAAAGAAATGCTTTGTGGCTCTAGGTTCTGTGGCCTTACGTAGTGTCTATACTCTTCTCAGTAAATTGATTCTCTGTGTGTGAGTGCAAATGTTACAAATTCCTGGTGCAGTGAAAAGCGGATTTGAAAATTAGGTTTGTTATCTAATCAAACAGGGATCAAAATGATTGTTGCTGTTCTATACAAAAAAGGCAATATCTATGAAGTGTACATTTCCTGCTCAGAGATCTTTTGAAAAAAAAAATTAATGAGATTAATATCCTGGATGTCAGCTGTTTCTGCCTTCGCAGATGTCAGGCGGTATTAGCAAAAAGAACCAGATGTAAGTTCTTTAGCTAATATCATTAGACCGCTTCCCTCCTACATGCAGGCATGAGATTCATTTTAATGAAATTAGACCTGAACACATCCAACAATACTGAGTTTAGCTAGGAAATAATTTACTGTAGGTGACAGAGAACAGCTATAAAATACAAACCTAGTGTCTAGTGATATGGGAAAAAATGAATTATTAGTCACTGACGGCCATCAGTATTACTGATGTCAGAGGGATAATGTCACTGGCAGACATAACATCAGTAGAGGAGTTAAAATTGCATGGACCTCATAATATGAGTCAAGCCTTTGTATCATTGTGGAAAATCTGAAGCTGCCTTTGCCCATCTTAGTTTTTGACTTGGAGTCTCACATTGCCATGTCCTGATCCTGATATCCCCACTTAAGTAAATAATCCTGTATTTGTGTCTTCGGGAAAGAAGAAGATGGAGTTTCCCACAGACTGGACAAATACTATTGTAGTGTTATTCAGTATTTCTCTTAAAAGCTTTCTTTTTCTCCATCAACTTGAAAGCATTTGCATGTGGATTTCTTGGATTTCTTTCCTTGTTATTTGGCTTAGATGAATTCGGGGGATATCTTCATTTAAAATGCTCAACTTTTTAAGCAGTAGAATTGGCAGAGTGGTGAAATTATAAGAAATATTTTCTTATTTTTGTATATATTTTTCATTTAAATAACAATTCCTGCCCTTTTATCTGAAACACTCTGATCCTTAGATCAAATATGCTGAGATAGAGATATTGTTGAATTTTGTCATCCCATGAAATGTACTATCTTTAAGTAAATACACAAATAAATACAGCTTCAACATACTTTAGCTTAAGTATAACATTTTAACTATAAAATTCCTCAAAACCCTCAAAGATGATTTCTGTGGTGGAAAGCAGAATTAGAAAAGAAGTGAGGCCAGGAGAAGGCAACGACAGTCACCCACCACAGTGCAGTGATCTAATTTAGCTCGCTGGGGAAGGTGAGCTCGTGTTATCATGCTTGATACTGGAGCTGCCGACGTACTCACCAGCATTCAGTTCTGCGGAGTCTGTTACTGGGATGGCGACCTTCGAGAAGAAAGAATATAGCAAGAAGCTGTAAGAAAATAGTAAGAAGCTCGGTCAAGAAGAAAGGAAGGCAGAAGCCACCATGGGTTACTCACTGAATGCAGTTCAGCCACCTTTGTGTTCCGCCTATCATTAAACAAAATCTCTATGCCACAAGCAGAGTAAAAAGCCAACTGTTCAGGGGCCTTATTCAGCTTTGGGAATGTGGGATCACTTTCCAGCCCTCTGCCCCTTCACTGCATATATTGTAGATTCACTTTACAAGCTGAAATGTGCTGGCCAAGTCTCTATCCAAACACAGTTCCTATTCCACTTGCACTATAGCACCACGTTGAAGGTACATTTATGATGTAACCATACAGTGACAGCATGAAATCATGCAAAAGGAAAGGACCTTGGCAGGTTATCAGATCACTGCCCTGCTTCATGCACAGGTCTGTTCTTGTAGACCTCGGAGCATGGAGAAACAGCAGACTCCTTGTAATGTATTCTGCTTCTTTACTGTTTAGAAGTGAAGAAACTTGCAGAACGTTTTCTTTATGTCTAATCTGATACTTCCTGCAGTCTGCCTGTTGCCAGAAGCTTTGCAAGCTAACTTGATGCTGTCCTTGCCTTACTTTAAATGCCTAACTTCACAAATTTAAAGGAATAGTTGTCATAGGACCGTAAATTTTTCTTGGAGAAGTAAGCACTGAAAGTGAATTAAATTTGCTGTTGTGGTAGTGGACAGCTCAAAGCCTTTGCGTTTTTCCATTTTTCCATACCCATTTTTCCACCTAAGGCAGTACATATGTGTTTCACGAAAAAAAAAAAGGAAAAAAAAACCCTGCTCTGTTCATGTAATCAGGCCCAATCAGAACTGGAGCACTTTATTGATTATTAGCAGCACAATACACAATTTAACTGGCAATCAGTGAACTACATTCAGGGTCAGTAATGGATAAACCACAATACTAGATGCTAACAAGATGCTATTAATAAACACTTACAAGTCTCTAGATATCTTTCCACATCTAATCCCCACAGGTTGTAATCACACACATGCACAGCATTAGATGTGCATCCCCACTCCAGGCAGTGTGAGTTTCACGTGCCCTGCACCCCCTGATATCCCCCTGCACCCTGTCCCTGCCTGTTGTGTCTTGCTGTCCCCGTGCTGTGGAGATGGGCTGCTCTCTGTGCTCCTGGGGGCTGCTGGCAGCCTCCTGCCAGGGAATGGCTGCTGCCGTCTCCACTATGACATCCCCCCCACATTAAAATTTCCATGCTTCTTGTATGCTTAGTCTCAGCCTGGCTCTCATTTCAGAATTCCCTTTGTAATTCCTAGGTTATTGTTTAGCCTAGCTGTCTCTCTTTATTACTCACATTGGGTAAATGCCCACCCAGCTTGCTCTGTATTTCATTCGGTTTAGGCTCACAGTCCTGTTTTAATGAACGTTGTTATCCAGGCCATTTGCCAAGGGTGAGCCATGTGAGTTCCCGCACATGTGTTTTTGAATTTCATGCTTACTGCATGTATTCCAGGGGACTTAGGACCAAATTCTTAATTTGGAAGAAGTTTTGTTTATTTATTTATTTTGATTTTACTTCGCTTTTCCCCCAAATGACTGTAATGCCAATGCAAATGTCTTTCATGTATCTATATGAAACTTGAATTTACCTTCACAGATCCAGATACTGGAAAATAGTCAGGTAAAATATTCTAGTTTTGCCAAGACAGTAAGGAACAGAACAGTTTGTGTTTTTATTACATAAACTAAATCTAGGCCCAGGCATTTTAAACTCTTAATTTATACTGGTATTAAAATAACCAGAGTTGATCACTATGTAGGTCACTTTTAAACTGCTGAGTTAGGGACTGACCTAAACAGAGCCTAAGGTGCAAACCATCACTTGCTGTTGAAGCAAAGTATAAGATTCATGGCCCATATCAGTACCAGCCACTGCTAAAGGAGACAATTTATTTAGCTCTCAGAACTCTCTCTCTTTTCAGTCTCAGAACATGTATCATCATCACTAGATAATTAGGCCAGTCTTATCCAAAAAGGAGACTAGGGAAAAGCTAAAAATGATGACAATGAAACATGCAAAGACATTTGTGCAGTTACTATTACCAAATCAGTAAGAAATGAAGAAAAAGGAAGAGCAATAATCAGTCTTTTTATCATTTGTCAGTACCTGGAGAATCATTGTGCGTCGGCTGCTCATTGTGATTGAAAGTGCGAATGCTAAGGAGTGAACTTTTCTCAAATTCTTAGACACTGGAAGGTCACATTGCCCTGTAGGCCATGTAGGGGCAAAATGCTTTGGATCTACAGTTTAATCATTGAATTTGGTCCGTGACCTTAATGTTGCAAGTTATCTGTATGTGTCTGTGAGGAGAGCAAATCTATGGTTAAGTAGAATGTAACAGTGAAATTTGTAAGTCTTTGAAAAAAGGTCTGAAAAGAATAGAGCTTTTTTGGCTCTATAATTTTGTATTAAGAAAAGTCTTTTCCTTTATTCCTTCCTTAGAGAATTCCTTGTAGGGTCCCAGATCTTCAGAGCAGAAATGGGAAAGTGTAATCTAAGCCCTATATAGTACTATTTCCCTGTCTTGAGAAGTTCATCAGAGTGAAGACAATGCTGCCTAAGCAGCAGAGAATTTTAGGTTTTTTTCCTGCTGAGAAGCTGTCTTTCACCAGAATTTCCAAGAGCAAAAATGGGGCTTATACCTTAGTTTGGAATTAGACTATACAAGTCATATATTCACTTCAGTAGATAAATGGTTTTCAGGACATAAGAATAAGTAAAAAATGAGGGAAGGTCCTTCCTTCCTTCCCTCCTTCCCTCCTTCCCTCCTTCCCTCCTTCCTTCCTTCCTTCCTTCCTTCCTTCCTTCCTTCCTTCCTTCCTTCCTTCCTTCCTTCCTTCCTTCCTTCCTTCCTTCCTTCCTTCCTTCCTTCCTTCCTTCCTTCCTTCCTTCCTTCCTTCCTTCCTTCCTTCCTTCCTTCCTTCCTTCCTTCCTTCCTTCCTTCCTTCCTTCCTTCCTTCCTTCCTTCCTTCCTTCCTTCCTTCCTTCCTTCCTTCCTTCCTTCCTTCCTTCCTTCCTTCCTTCCTCCCTCCCTCCCTCCCTCCCTTCCTTCCTTCCTTCCTTCCCCCCTTCCTCCCTCCCTCCCTCCCTCCCTCCCTCCCTCACTCCTTCCTCTTTCTGTCTTTCTTTCTGTCTTGTTCTTCTTCAAAATGACACAGTAATAGCTTTTCATGTATCCTGAAGATAGCAAGTAACTATTTCTTATGACTAAAATATTAAATTACAGGCAGAGAATGCTTTTTTTTTACAGACAAAGGTGAAAGCAATCACTTTGTGAGTCAGAGGACTCTCATAATACATGTCTCAAATCAGTTATCCCATACAGTGGTGTTCATGTGTATGTTTGTCAGTTTCATTTGAAAAAATAAAAATAAAAAAGCTTTAAGCATCATCAGAGTTTAAGACTTAGTTTTCATTTTCCTAGAGAGGAGGAGGAGCTCCTGCCTCCAGGATCTGGAAGCCCTTTGAGTCAATAGGAGTCCAGACCGTCACCTCCACAGGGCTGAGCCTGAGCTGTTCTTTCTAGTTCTTCAAATCAAAGCCTGTAACTCTAACCAAGAGTTGCTGAAAGACATTGGTAGTTAATCAGCACAAGCATGTCCACAACTAAGCAATGAAGTGTAACGGTGCATTTTATTGTGTGGATCTGAGACACAAAAACACAATAAAATCTGCCATAGAACCCGCTGAAATGACCTGAGGTTCTGCTGCTGTCTCCAGTGGCCTTCGCCTCACCAGTCTCACTGTGCCGGCATCATGAGGAGTTGTGAGTTTAGTAGCTTTCATGTAATTTGCATGCAGAAATCTCCCCCTTGGACAGTTGTATTTTACATTGCAGAATAAAGGCAGTTGGCACAGCCATGGGGTGAATGACAACTTGAGTGTATTATCCTATAAATAAGTAATAGCTGCAATCTTTAAGACAGAAAAGTGACAATTACTGCTTAGCCTTATGGGGTTAGCATTCATTATGTACAGCACTTCAGAACTACTGAATTTTATAGCTAGCAGAGTAGGAAGGGTAGATTACTTTTCAGAAAATTGTTTTATTTAAATATATATCACTTTCATTTAAAATTAATTTTCTCTTGGTAAGGGAAAACACATGCAAGAGATAAATAGCTGGATAAATGTTATGGAAATGACAACAAAGAACCATATTTCAGCTGTGATTCTTCATGAGCGGTTCTTTCGAAATAATGGAGGAATATAACTTCTGCAGAGGTAACAAAATTTCTTGACGTTGTTCTCCATAACTTGAATTGCTGTGAGTGAGCACAATATATATGAGAGTATCCTAAAAGGCCAGTGATGCCTTCTGGCTATATACTGATTTCAGAATATTAGTTTCTCTGCAATGTTGTAACTAATTAGCAGGGGAGTTTTGAACAAATCGTTTTGTCTCTCTGTGCCCATTTCTCCTCCCGCCATTTTTTGTTTTATCCCTCTTTGCTAGAGGGTTGGTTTATTTGATTCTGGTGTGGATAGTGTCCGCAATAAGCACTGAGCTCTCATCTCAAATAGTGCCTTTGAGCATAAAGAGGAAAATAATGTCCTGACCTCGAATACCTTATGTGAGCGAATTCATAAGTGCTCAGTGAACCTGGGCCCTCTTTCCTCTGACTTGGCTTTCTCTCTTGACAGCAGAGTGGCTCTTGTTTGCTCTTTTCCTTAAATTAGGTGATTTTCAGTAAGACTAAACGCTCAAAGTCTCTAAAGGAGGATGAAACTGTTACTGTGTTGCCTCTCTCCCCACCTTTGGAAAAGCCAGAAGCCCAAGGAAGGCAGCTGCTGCTTTGCTTCAGCTCTCTCCAGAAACCATGAAAATGGCAATATAGGGTACAATTTTGGCTATAGCATCTTTCTCATACTTAATTGGTCAATTTTTTAGTATTCTTTGAAAATCTCATTGCAAAGGAGAAACTTTTTTTTTTCTGTCTCTCATTTTGTTGCCTTATTTGACTCTGAGCACATATGACAACTAAGCTTTGTTTTTCGATGTGCATTTTTGAGGAAAACTAAGTATCTAGCAGTGTGGATAGGTAATCTAGAGGATTTTTTTTTCTGTTATTGTTAGCTACTCAAATTACATCTCAAGTTAAATAGAAACACTTAAATAATGGTAAGGAGACCAGTCTCCAACCTTGCAGTCTGTTAAAGAAAAAAGCCTTAACAGATCTACTCACATGAATGGGGACTTCCACTTTATAGCAATAGAAAATGAAAAATAAGGGTATATGCCCTCATAGCTGTAGATTCCTTCTTAAGGAAAAGATATTTCTTAAAACCATGATTGCCCAAAGATTGCACAATACTTTACTAAAACAAAAACAAAGCATTGAGCTACTCAGAGTGCATAAAGATGTGCATCCATGAACAGAGGCTGGAATGAAGAGCTGTGTTGAAGGTTCGCCAGTCTAGTATAGAACACAACCAAGCCAAACACTAGAAAATGTTTTTCAAAAAAAATAATATCTGGGTCAGATGGTCTATATGGATCGTGTTTTTTTTTTCCTTTTTTCCCCCCCATTTTCAGAGGTATGCTTTTACTTTTGTCTATGTCTCTGCTGCGAAAATCAAAATTTTATAGAAAATCCCAATACGCTGTCAAAATACCTCAAAGAGCTCTGAGTGCTGTGAACCATTTGCCTCTCAGCTCTTACATGTTGTCAGCAAATGTTGGACAATTTTTGGCTCATTGATCATGCAGTTATAGTTTCCCTCAGGTTACTCTGCTGAGGGTAAAACAAATCTATGTGTAAGTTTCACAGTGAATAGTATAACTAAAATTTAAGTTGTGAATCTATATAATCAATTTCAGTGTATATATTATTTTATTTATTTCAAATAAAGCAAGGATGATTTTTTAAAAGTCTTTCAGAAGAGCCACTGACTATCTTTTTGCTTTATACGTCTGTATTTCAAATCTGTGTTTCACACTTTTCTTCTTAAGAAATAAAAAGACCTTGTCCTACATCCTCAAGAAACATATGATGATTTTTTTTTTTAAAAAAAAGGATATTAGAAATTCAATCCTTTATTTTGAATTATTATGCTTCAGATATGGGCATTAATTTCCTGTGAATAAAATAAATGAGATTTCTTGTTCTGTAAATCAGTTCTTAAGTTTATTTTTAAAATTAGATAACTTTGTGTGTGGTCATACTCACCTTGGACAAATGCCGACTATTGATTGATATACAATATATCACTGTAAATGAAAAAACATAAAGATATGTTTACTATGAACACTACTAAATAGGAACAGTTCAACGTACTTTTAAAGAACCATGAATTTTAATCTATGTAATCCATATAAGTAAAGGGAAATCATAAAACTGATAAATTCATGCAGTCTTTCCAGGGATAAAAAGGAGCTATGTAGATGGTGATACATCTTCTGATAATGCTGGAAAACTCATTAGTGTACAGTGATATCCATTATATAGAACATCATAAAGATGAAAGCTATTAAATGAGAAAATGGTCCCGAGTTCTATCACAGTGAAGGAACTATGATTTATTATTGAAATTGATATAAGCAAAATGAAGGGTGAGTTTTACTTATGATGCATAGTTCTCACCCTTGCTTCAGTATAAAGCAGCACTTTGCCAGCTTGCTTCAGTGTTGGTGACAGTGCCATCCAAAGCTAGTTTCAGCCTTAGCACATTTGCTGACTGTCAGAGACTTCTGCTTAACAGAATAAAAATGAAAAGAATGGAGGAAGGAATGTGCAGGGACTGCACAACTCATAACAAGAGCCACCTCACTGTGATGGCACAAGTTTACCCTTTAAAATTGTCAGTGCAGGAGAAGATCTGTAAGTCATTGGCTTAAAAACTGAGGTTAGCTTGAGCGTATTTCTTCTAATTAGGAAAGAATGTTTATCCTTAGTACTCATTATTATCCTTGTATCTTGACTTGGGAAGGATGCATTGTGGTTAAATATTGCCAGGTTGCTATTCTCTCTCTCTCATTTTGCTCTTGCTATCAGTAACTTTCCTGCAGAATGACCATCCTACTGCTGTTCTTGGATGCTTCTAGCAGAAAGCATCTGGTACCAGCCTCTCACCTTCTGATGTGATACACTGTGTCCTCTTTCATGACTCTCACGTCAGATACAGGTAAAGCGTGCCTTTTTGTTTCCTGTCCAAGTATTTTCCATACGAGCACCCTATTTCCTTTGGTAGTTATGTAATACTTGTTGCTCAGTGTGATGATGCCTTTTCTCAGTATGAGGTTTGGAATTTCAGTGGGTTGTAGAGCCTTCTCCTTTAGTCAATCACTTTCCATTTTGCACATCTTATTCTAGTCCATACATTTTGCATATGAGCTTTCAAATCTCGCCAGTAGTTGCATGCTCTGTATTTCGGTTTCAGTTGACCTATTATTCTCAGGTGTATGGGTTTTATCCAGTTTGTGATACTAGCTTAAAAATATTCTGGGTTTATTGTTCAATCCTGTTTTAAACAGAATTCGATCTTACACAAACCCATCTTTCTGCCCATCATACTTAAATAGGAGAATGATCTTCTGGCACCTCCTCCTTGAGATCTGATATAGCCTGAAATATGAGATTTTTTTTTTCTCTGCCCACAGTGTTCCACTTCTGCATACGTTTGAGACACACTTGTAATCACTTTAAGACCTCAATGCGAAGAGGTTTTCAGGCATTTTGGTAACCATCTGTGTGCTATCAGGAAGGCTGTGCTTTGCTTTGCATATGTGGCATCCCTTCTTACTGTTCACAGTTGTCTTATTCTCACCTCACAGTGTCATGAGTCATAGCAGATGTGTACCATCAGCAGCAGCATTTCTTAAAGAGGTTTCTAATGGCTCATTATCAGAATGCTTATCAACCCCCTTTAATTGTAGAACCATTCCCTTTCAAAAAAACACAGCCAGTAGCTTCTCTTAAGAGTTGAGTGTTTTCTCTTCTTTAGCTGTGGAGGGTCTAAGTGGTATGGGCTTCGAGCTGCACATCAGTACTGAAGTATTCTTACATACTTATTAAAGCAGCTCTTCTGTAGCATGGCTTTGCTTACTCTCAAATGCCTTCTTATGGGTTTTTGATCATTTTACATGCTGCTTCAGTGTGCACACATTCTCTCAAGCACTCACAGACCTCAGATATGAGCAAAGCCGAAGAGAGTGCGCACTATGCATAGAAATCTCTGTGCTGCCTTTACATCCTGTGGCCTGCTCATTCTCTTACCAGGCACTATACAAACATATTAATGAATATGACAAAACTGCAGCCGTGCACATGCAGAATGTATGTGCACTTGCATGCAGGCTCATTTGATGGCATGTCCTCCTGTCCTCCTCATCCAGGTACCATACCGGTAAATGCAGTTTCCAAGACTGGTTTCTGCTCAGCTCTAACACTTAAAGGTTTTGCCCCTTTTATGTGTTGCTTCTATTCTGTTGTCACATTCCAGCTCACCATAATTGTTACTTGAACGTAGAAAAATGAAATAAGAGCAATTCACAATCAAGGTTTCCTGGTCTTTGCATGGGGAGGGAAAATGAGGGGAAAAAAAAGAAACAAGTAATATGGAATTTTGATCTTTAGAATTGCCTTTTCTTCTAAGCAAGAGTTTTCTACTGAGTAGAGCCAGAGGGTATTCCAAATGCAGTCTACCTTTTTTCCCTGTGATATGATACTTAACTAAAGTATACAGAAGGGATTAATTTTAAGTATATCTATCTTTTTTCGTTTGATGATTTCCTTTTGTAGCCATGCTTCTGACTTTCTATGAGGAAGAAGTTATGTATATTGCTACATTTTTTTTTCTTGGCTTAATTTTGAAGTTCTTAAGCATGCTCTAGTGATACAACTAAATCTGATAGATCACTTATGGAATCAATAGATTTGTATAGTAATATATCTGTATATCTAATAGATCTGTATAGTAATGGATAGAGAGTACAACACCAAAAGATCTATAAGAACAAAACAGATGATGCTGAGGACCTGCAATCTATATATACTTTATTGATTTTATTTTGCTCTAGCTCTAGTCTGGTCCCATGGGCTAAATGCTGACTAGCAGTTTGATTGTTTTAGGAGATCTCCTAGACCATATAATCTTGTTTAATTTCACACAGAGGAATTGAAGAATGAAGCATTCAGAGTTTGTATGCCCTGAGACTTCTCTATAAGATGATCTAAAGCACAGGGGATACAATCAACAGGTTTCTTTTCAAAGGCTACTTCATGTCCTATTAATGATGCAAGCAAACCTGCTGGAATTACCATGATCTACAACTAGGCTGGAAATCGAGGTCAGTTTGTTATCCATATTGCCGTCATTGTCAGTGTGTGATCTTAGCAAAAGCCATATAAGTGGGAAACGGTCCCAAAGCTGTATGTTATTTAATACCATCCTAGGAAGGGACAGAGGCCGAGAAAATTACCAGACATATTATTAGTTAGATTTCACTCCGTTTTCAACTTACTTTTCTAGTTAAGAACATAATACAAAAGACAACCTATAGAAGACAAGATTACAAGGAAAAATGTTTCTTTGTTGCTTAAACTAACAGAACGAGTTAAATAAATAGCCCTTTTCTGATCCTACCAGATCACCTAGTATTCCCCGAATTCCCAGATAATGCTGTTTTTTGTTTGTTGTTTTGATTTTTGTTTTTCTTTTTTTTTTTTTTTGATGCTAGTTAATTTCCTTTGGTTTTTGATGAGCCCTGCACCCCTCATTAATTTTTAACCAACATATGAAGATTTTTTTTTAACATCTAGTGCCTCTACCAATGCCAGTACAAAGCGAAAGGAGCTGAGCTACAGTTATAGCGCAACACCATCTCAAGTAAACCTGTCAGATGTCTCGCTTGAGTTGAGACTTCTGCTGAAGATGGAGCCAATTGCATAGTTAGCTGACATTAAAAAAAAAAAAAAAAAAGAAAAAGGAAGAATTTGAGTCACGCTCATATCAGCCTATTTGTAATTAAAATCAGGGAAGAAATTCAGAAGTGCTAGACGGGATTCTGCCGCTTCTCATTGCCAACTCAGACAGAAGGAAGAGACACAGTGGAAGTTTCAAAAGGAAATCCGCTCCATTGAGGTTATAATTGAGATTTGAAGGTACAGGGAGAAAAAAATGCAGAAATAGCTCATGTGAAACTGAGCATGAGTCTGGATAGTTTAGAATGGGGTTGGCATCGTACAGGCTAAGTCACTATTTTAGTCAGTGAAAGTTTTGTTAACGACTTTCAACAATCAACAAAAGATCTTTAAATTTTGCTTTTAATCACAAAAGTAAAATATAGGCACTCCAGAAACAAACAAATAAACAAATAAAACCTGAATAAATAAAAATTTGTGGTTAAGGGCATCATTTTAAGAGTTAAGACCAGATACATCCTATGTTGTTTATTTGTTTGAAATCGTAAATCTCCATCTGTGCATAATAACTCTCTTGTACTTTGCAGTGCAAGCAAAGTTTATTTTCTCTTCTTGTATCATCCAAAAGAAAAAAAAAGTTGCATAATTTCAGTTTATTTTAAATGCTTTGTCAATATTTGTATGAGAAGGACAAAGGGCTTTTATTATTAGTTTTTTTATTTATTTATTTTTAATTTTATACTTTCAGAGCAGAACCATTTCAGCTTCATGCATATTTCTAATATACAGTAAGGAAAGATGATATTGCACTGATTCTTAAATAATCCATGTACATTTCTTTTCAGACTTGAGTCCTTTATTAGTTTAAAATAATATCATTATGCCTTCAGGCAGCCTGGATTATATATTCAATGACTGTAGTTTAAGATAAAACATCAAGATTAAGCTTTTCAAAATAGCCTAAGGGATTTAATCTTATTATATTCAAGATGAAGAATTTCACTGGGAACTGGGTGCCTGACTCCCCTGGGCTTATTTAAAATAGTAGCCAAAATTTTATGAAAATAATTGGAAACAAAGCCATTACCTTAAGGCTCTGTGTTTCATGGCTAGGTGGTCTCTTCGTCACAGCTGACAAATTTATAACTTTACTTCATTCCTTTTCCTTTAATGACAGCAACCTGTGCAATTGCCTCTTTTGTCCTCACTAGGAGCCCTGGCACAAGTGAGCCCTATGACAGGCTTAGCTGAGGTGGAACTACACCACAACTCCAACTCAACTCCTTTTGCTTTTTACTGATACTGGTAAAAAAAACACTAGAAAATGCTTAGGTAGATGTTCATATCTTGTTGAATCTAGTGGAGGCCATATATTTGAAATTAAATTGCTTTTTAAATGCTAAGTGTGCAAATATCGATGGAAAGATGATCAAGTTTAAAAAAGGAATATTCCAGTAAGTGACTAAATACAAAAGAAAAAGCCAATGCGTAGGTTTTCACTGAAGACACTGACCAATCTCATTAAAGTAGATAATTTTAATACCTTTTTTTTGATTAGCTAACCATGATTTTTATAGTCTCTATCTTGAAAATACTGCTAAGCTGACCACCTACTCAGTGTTGCTTCTGTGGAGTAGCTTTTGATGTAAACCCTAGAGGAGAGAAAAACCCATTTCCACCCTGTACAGCTGTGGAGAGTAAACATAGAGAAGTAAACTGCTGAGCAGTGCACAAGTGCATAAGGTTTCTTTCAGCTGAGCCATCAATTTGTCCTCTGCTGGTAATGACATTTACTATTTCCCGTAAGTATTTCAGTCCCTTAACCTCCAAACATTTTTACCAACCTGTCATTAAAAATACTCTCTTTGTAAGCAAGCACTGTTCTGTTGTGGGCAACTACGGAACTGTTTAGGCAGAGAAGTTTAAAGACTATTCACTTTTGTTGGAAGGTAGATTTTGGGCCAAGACTGTAACATGAAAAAAAACTAAACTGCATAGGCAAACAGTTCGGGTAAATATTTGGTGGAATCTTGCTCATGTAAGAACATCTAGTCAATGAAAAATGTTGAATTGTAGAGCAAAATAATTGTGAAATGGAAGAAAGAGTAGGTATTAGATATAGTTCAAGAGTAATCAGTTAAGGCATAAAATTTAGGTCACCAGCAGTGCTGTCATTATCTATGATTTTTTCGGCTGCTGCAATCAGTGCCAGAAATGTTCACATGTGAGTAATGATAGAGGCCTGAACTTTCATGTAGACCAGAAAATACTCTTGCAATTGGAAGGAATAAAAGTTATTAAAAGCACACATAACTTGTCATCAAAAGCATTTAGATACCAAAGTATTGAGCATGATATTGAAAATTCAAGTAGGTTGCATTGCTAAAGGTGGTTATCAGAAAATTTTATTGTGAAGTACGTGTACTGAAAAAAATCTTGAGGAAACATTCAGTTTCATGCTCTGCACTTTTAGCAGCAGGTTAACTGAGTAAAGCTGACCAAACATCTCCCATATGCTAATCTGTTTTCCAGTTTGCATGAATAACATATGTGTTGATCTTGTAATAAATGCATTACCTCCTCGTTTTACAAATCATTTAATAATTGTGAGGTCTCATTCAAATGTTCACATGCCTCATTTTTAAGAGAAGTATAGCTTTGTATTTTAACTCTAGAACAGACATAATTATCTGGAATAAAAAATATATATATAGTGAAACAAAAATGAATGAGACAAGGAAAATGGAGTGTTCCACCTTTTTTTTTTTTTTTTTTCTGATTAGTGATATTATTTCACATGTATCTGAGGACATGATCTTGCACAGTCCAGGGCTGTGGTGTTACAAATGCAGATGCAGTTCCTGTGAGAACAGTAATGAGGTCACAGCTTTTATCCCCATGAAATCATGGTGATCTTCACACACATTCCGCAAAAATTTCTGTTTTAATAGTCCATCACACAGTTAATGGTAAGTACAATTAGTGCGTTCCATTGTGTTCATTAGAGAGTATTATGGATAAACACAAGTCTTTTCAAGGACAGTTGTTCAAAAATCTCTCCATTCCTAAGAAGAAATACACTGTGCTGTCAGCCCAACTCACTGTATCAATTATGAATCATCTTCTGGTTGATCTGGTTTGCTCTGTAGTTTCTGAAGCATCATGTGCTTCATTCTGCATCACCTGTTTCATTGAGACTAGAACATCTAGTGAGTTCTCTCCAGCCTGCTCCATTTTAAGCCATGGAAACATTAACACAAACATAATTATCTTTAAACCTTTCTAGGGTGATTTCATATAGTGCAGTTTGAGAACTACTATGATTTTCCTTACTCAATAATACAGTAGTAAATCTAATGCTGCTGGCTCCACAATATTCAGATTAAGGAGATTCCTTCTTTTTCATTGCCTTTCTGAGTTGCTCTGCTCATCATCATGAATGGATATAATTTGTTTTGAATCTTTTCCAGTCACTTGCTATATTTCTGAAGAATTTATTCTGTTCCATAATCCTTAGCACATCCAATTCATCAGTTTAGCTCTTTCTCTTCTTCCTTTCAATTTCTAGGTCTCTCTCTATCCAAGTAACTTCAATAGGAGGCACTGATGGCTATTGCATCTGCTGGTTAGTAGTACATATCAATACCCTCTCCTTATGTGAATTTAGCTTTCCCTCTGCCTGAATCTGGGCATGTTGGAGGGGACATGCACTTAAGATAAATCCTGGGTGTGCTCTACAGAATACACTCCTGCAGTGTAAACCCAGTTACTGAGAAGTCAAATGTGGAGCTTGTGGAGACAGTACTCCTTCAGTGTGGCTGGTGTTGAAAGAAATGTACTATGTAGTACAAAGGGAGAAAAAAGTGATGGCATAAGCCGGGCTGCACATCACCTTCCTGCATAGTTTGGACCTCATAATGCCTGGAGGAAACTGCGTCCCATCCATATTGTCCTATTATTAAAAAGAGTGAGTGCTTGACTGGGATCTCTAAATGTTGGTATGGTTGGCAAGGAGCCACTGATGTTAATTGCTGAGGACAAGAGCGTATTTTAATTTTACCTAACTGTTGGATTTACATATCTCCCACTAAATAGCACTCCCTTTTGAAAGAACAACTTTTTTTTTTTTTTTTTTTTTTTCCCGGTGGAGCTTTATCTGCTAAAATCTGTGGAAGCATGCTATTCGCCTTATGAAAATATGGGGCAAAGATTATGTGGTATATTTTTATTCTAAAGCTCAGTTGGTGCAGCACTTTACCAATCATGAAAGAATGAATGAAAAGTCACAACTTTTCATCTTCACCTCTTCAGTAATGGTCTGAATTATGGCTATCGAATGCAATGAGGGTGGGCACAATCCTGTTGAATTTTACAGACTTGCATGGAATAGTTAACTATTCTGTGGATCAGAAAGGGAACAAGCATGATTCTATTGCCTATTTTTGTGGAGGAATAATGCAAAATGCACTCTAATCTTTTACTTTAATAATTCCTTAATGTGCAATTCTTAATATATGATATGAAATCCATAAGCTTTCACTGGAAAAAGAACTTTAACCCAGGTCTCTCCTTCTATCATAAGGGCAGAGTAATGCTCATTACACCAGCATATTTCCAATCTAGTAAATATTTAATTATAAATATATACTTAGCATTTCAAGAGGGCAGAATTAGAAAACCCATTCCCTTTCTTCAAGTACTCCATAGTCTGTTGGGAAGGACATTTATATCACAGATTCAGACTGTGGAAAGAAAAATATTGCGGATAGTTTCCCCACATCCTAGGACCAAACTCTTGGATTAAATGGTAGGTCAATGGATCTTCTTTATCTCATTTTTGTATTCTAATCCTAAGGTTGCTTCAGTGTATGTAGAGAGTATCATGAAGTCCCTCTGAGTAGCATGAGAAGCATGAAATAACAGTATCATGTGGTCTACCTACAAGAACTAGCTAAATCTTTACAATGAGGTCTGAAGGATCAGGCTGCTCTGTGTTTATACAATAGGTCTGTCTGTGAGTAGAGATGTAGGGAAACATATTTTATAAATGTGGGTACCTTTAAGCCTCGAACAGTAATCAAGTAAAATTTGAGAGATTTGAGGGTGTTTGCAAGCATTTGCATGAGACGTAGGTGCTTGAGTACAGTTGTAAAACTAACAAAAAGAATTCAAGACGATTCCGCAAGTTTTCCAAGAGACTGAGAGAGACCAAATTCTCAAAGCTCTCTCTCCCATTGAGTTCTGTATGATTTAGGTGCCTAACAGTGCTAAGTCTCTTCTGAAAATTCTTCCTCCAGAGGTAGAATGAGTAATGCCCCAGAGCTTGCAACCACTGGAATGCATCTTTGATTTTGCTCACAAGTCATACAGTTGGTTTCAGAGAGCTTACTCTAGCATGTAAAGTTAAGCATGGGCATTTTAGCTAATGGCTCCCCGTGACAGCTGAATCATGACTGCCGTTCCTACCCTCCTTCCCCATAGATGGAGACACCCAAAACTGCTCTACAGACTGATTGAATCATGTGTCAAAGGGAGTTTTCCAGTCACATTGGGGGAAAAGAGAAAGGGAAGGAGTAAGGCCGTTCAGACAGGCTGCTGATCTCAGAAGAACCTTTAAAAACAAAAGTAGAACAAAAGTTCTATACTTGTTATTCTCTCTTTGTAGCCAGATGCACTGGCTCACAAACTTGCTCATTTGCATTTTTTTGAGTTTCTATTAGTTTAGAATTTTCACAGAATAAATAAAATAGTAATGACCTTGTACATTCTTTTCTCCTTGCTTCCCTTTCCAATATTTTTATTGCCTTAGAATGGAGCTATCTTTATTTCATTCTTTCTAATGGCTTTCCCATCTGGGTGGAAGTTTAATCTCAGAAACTGCGGTGTTAAACAACAAGCAACAGCAGCCAAAGAGATACTAAACTCAAGAGCAAGAAGATTGTTATAATGTAAAGTATTAGAGCATATACGCAGGTTTTCCACCTGTATCTTCCCCTCTCTGACCACTATCTCTTGGGAATGCTTGTGTGAAAGACTCTCTCTGCCAGGTTTGCAAAGATGCAGGTATTGACATTAGTAGATTCATCTGAAGGATTGAGGCCCACGTTTGGTTACTGATAAAATGTTTGTAGGAAGAGGAAGAATATGTATTTTTCCATGATACAGAGTGCAATTCAGTGAGTTTCTTAAGCATTCACACTTTGTGAGAGCATTATAGCTTGCTCCCTTAGGCTTAGCTAGGCTAGTCTTGTGCTTAAAGTTAGAAAAGTAGCTAAGTACTTGGCTGAATCAGGACCATAAATCTTAAAAGAAACTTAGTATTATTGTCATTGGTTAAGCAGTAGATTGTTATCCAACAAGCATTAACTGTATTTTTTATGCTGATGGTGATGCACTTTATGCAGATAATTAAAGAAGAGCTTCAATTTTCATTATACCCTTAAGTATCTTCTCTTCTCAATCCAGATTAGATTTAATAGAGCTATTTGCATGCCCGTTTGATTGATTTGGAGGTTTGGCAGGCAAACAAATTGACATTGTTAAAGTTATTGACTCACTTACCCTGTATTTCCTTATTTTATTGACCTATTGAAATATTGTCAGCACTATAACCAGCCTTTTAGCTAAGTGCTAAACTTGAATCAATAGGTTTATTACTGTACTATTTATAGAATGACTAAACAAGACAGATCTTAAAGGGCTTTCATTGAATTTATGAATCGGTGGTATAACTTTTCAAATGAGGAATCACTGCGCAAATATTAAAGTATACAAAAAAAAATCTAAAAAGATACGTAAGACACCTCCCCCCCAAAAAAAGAGTTATTTTTGTATTTCATTTAACAAATTAAAACATTTTTAAGCCAGTGATTTCAAATTTCGTTGGAAACAATTATGCAAAGTTTTCAGAAGAATTTTCATAAGAACTGCCCATCCATATGGCAAACCAGTGGTGCAAAAAGCAATGGGAGTTTACCAAAGGGCTTTAGCAGTGCAGTTATTCTGATACTTTTTAATAGAGGATTTGGGCCCTTGGTTTTATTTTTGTTTTGGTAAGGTAAAATGACCTGGCTGAGACAGATCTGTGCAATTTTCAAACTATTCTGTGCCATTCCCTGAAAAATATCCATGGACTTTTCATCTTGTAAAAGCTATACTTATTTCAAGAGCAGAAAGATGTAAACAGTGAGGGAATGTTTCTCGGAACTATTTTATCTGAGTATCTTTAAAGTGAATCACTTAATAAATTTGACTTCCAATAAATTTTCTAAATTGATTGAATCACTTCTCTGAAAAAAATACTGTAAGATGTAGATATGGAGGTGTCACTGCACAATATCTCTACGTCCTAGATTCTTAGCAGTGTGCTAAAGCAGATTAGCATCAAACTTTCAACAACAAAGAACAACAAAAATACCAAAACATTATGCTTATTTCCCAAAATTCTTTAATGATTGCACTTTACAAAAAATTGAAGTTTTTGACATTGACTTAAATAAAACTGAAATTTCATGTATAAAAGTGTATTTAAGAAGCTATATAAGGAAAAAGCAGCAGATAAAATATGTTTGTGAATTATAAAGAACAACAACAAAAACACCCTAGAAAAAGAAAGGTACCAGGACCAAAATTTTCGGTAAACATAAACCTTACTTTAGAGGATTTTGAGGCATCCTGTTCATATAGACAAATGCAATATTGTTCTTGGGACATAAAGGGCAAATGTTTAAAAGTTTTTCTTACACTCAGTCTTGAAAGGCCCAAATTCATGGATGAAATTCTATGCTTTTACACTGTCTTCCCTGCCTCCAAGGCAGTAGCAAAAAACTCTCTGACATTTTAAGGCTCTAATAAGTGGGCATAAAACCAACCAGCCTAGGAACCATGGAGGTGAATGTACCTTTATAGTAGATAAAGTTTATTTTATAGTAGTTGTTTAAGAGAATGTAATATTGAAAAACATTTCAGCAAAATAATATGAAAAAGGAATTAGTTCAAAGAGATGACTTCAAGATGGATTTAAAGCAACAGAGCATAGCTGAACTGAAAAAAAAAATAGTTGTGTTTGGTAAGATTTTTCTTCCATAATATATCTTTTATACGAATATTGACTATAGATAGTGAATAAAAATGTTTAAAGAAGAAAGTTGTTAAAGGTGAAATGCTTAATGTCTGCTTGTAATTGCAATTTTATCTGCTCCACAGAACTATGTTCTGCTGTAGAAAACTGTTGCTTGGTATGTACCTGTGCTTTTAAGGTATGTTTAGCAGATATAAATTGCATATCTAAAGGGCAGACTCTAACGGGTTAAATCAGGACATGAAAACTATTAGTGGTGATTGACCGTAAATTCAGTAGTGTATTCAGAGAATCATACTCAGAGAATCATCTAGTAAATTGTATCATCTGGCTGCATGAGAGCAGATATCTTAGAAGATTTACTAATTCATTTTATATGTGTTTTTGTTGATGAACTTGTGAATCTCCAAGACAGCTTTTTCAAGAATTCCATAGTTTTTCTTCATGAAAAATCATATTTTGACTTTGACTTTCTTTTTTTACTTTTTTTTTTCTTTTTTTATTTCCCTGTGGAAGGTAAGACCTTACAGAAAAACAAAATAAGAACTTTTTTTCTTTCTATTCTACAAAAAAAAGGTTCTCTTGTAGCTAGGTCAGATATGCAGATATGATCCTTCTTTTCCTTCCCTTCCCTTCTCTTTCCCTCCCCTTTCTGCTCTTCTAGTGCCATTAGGAAGAAAACCACATGCTGAATATGATGAGTTCATACTATTATTCTCTTTCAGCAAATTCAAGATAGAACTTTAACTAAGACCTTAAAAAAATTCTTCATTATTCATTGAAAAACACTGAAAAAAAACCTCACAACTCTGCAATATTCATTGAATATTTTAATGAGATCGTATTCCAATGCCTAGTTATATCTTTGACTTTAAACTCCAGTGCATTTCAGAAATAATGGTTTCCAAAAATCATACATGCGCCTTTGAAAGTCAAAAGGCAGATACACAATATATACAACAATTGCCCACCAGTGCCAATAATTTAAATTCAAATATAAGAGCTTATGTTTGGCTGAGAAATTTCCCTGAAATTTTACTATCCGAAAGAAAAATAGTTAACTCTTGTAGGGACATTCAGTCAGGGAAAAGAGGCAATTTCCTTTGACTTATTGGGTCAGTCATAATCAAGAAGTGCATGTTTTCGCTGAGGAATCCCCTTGGAATTTTACTGCCTGAAAGAAAAATAGTTAACTCTTGGAGAGATGTTCAGTCAGGGAAAAGAAGCAATTTCCTTTCACTTTCTATAGTCAAATATCTTAAAAGATATTTGTTGAATAGTTTTCAATAAAGGATTCATTAAAGAAAGTCATAATCTGCTCACAAATTCTACAAGAATAGAGGCTTATTATCACCAATTAACTTATAATCTAAAGCTGTTTTGTTTTGTTAACTCTTTCCAACATAATTACTAACCCCATGATGGTCCGCAACATCATGATACTGATTTTATAAATTGCATTCTCTGTATATGTTAACTTTTATTCTTAAATTTTATTTGTATTAATAAAAATGTTGATGCTCTGCTTTTAGTAAGAAAATTTTCTATTCGAACATCTATATTTATCACCTAATGCTAAGTCTTAGTACTTAGTAAATGCTTTTAAGAGCTTTATGTTCCTTTTTTTCCAAAACCAGAGGCAGAGGAATACATTTTAGACCCTAATACTGAGCCAGTCAGAAACAAATGGAGTAAAATGCTAATCTCAAACCAAAAGTAAAACACTTCTCAAAGCAATGGGTAAAGAAGTAAGAAGGTAACTACACTGTCATCACGGATCTTTCCCATTAAATGGCAATATGCCGTGTAAAATCTTGTATTAGTCATTTGCTGAAGAGGCAGATAGTTGCAAACATTTGGATGATCAGCATCCATACACCTCTTTTCATCAAATTCTGTCACGCTAAATAGATTGGATGCTGACAAAAACTGCCCTTACCCGTTTTCACTGAAAAAAAATGGAAGCAATAAATTATTTTGATTTTTTAATGAAATGGTGATATTTCACCTAGCTTTTCCACTTCAAGTACTGTACTTTCAGATTATGTCATTCAAATGACATCTCTCATTTTCTTTGTTAATGAGTATGCATGAGGCTTTTCTTTTGTTTTGTTTTGTTGATAAGAAGTATCCTTGGGGTTAGCTCATCTTGGTGGGGAAGAGAATATAATCTAATAGAAGGAGATAATAAAGTGGTTAGGCAAATCTGTTTATATGTGTAATGAATCTTTCCCTTTTGTGATGTAGAGTGATATACTGCTGTCTGAATTCAAATTCTGGAAATGTTTACTGACCTAGCTTACCTGCCGCAAAACATAATAAAGGGGAGTTTAAAAAAAATCTATTGTTTGAGTCATCTGAAAAGCCTAATTAAAGGAAATCCATCAAGCCCACTTCACTCTCTAAAATGTGACTAAACATTTTTGACTCTGATATAATTATGCTATTCCGACCTTTAAACTGATTAAAGCCCTTTCAAAAACAAATTATAGACAATATTTACTATGCCAAAATAAAAATGATAAAAAGAAAATCAAAAGAAAAAGAAAAAAAAAGAAGAAAAAGATGGAGAAAAAGAGAAAGTGAAAGAAAAAAGAGAGAGAGAACACCTTCCCTAGAACTATGGAAATTATTTCAACTATTCTTCTTCCCCAAAGGGGAAGCAAAGGTCATATTATGGAGGAGGGATAATCCACAATACTCGTGTTTAGACAGAAACATTTAGACAGACATTTTTTAGTTAGCGTGTTTCTCTATAATGTCTTTATCTCATATTCACACTTAAAAGTTCTTATGAGTAAGAACTTGTAGCCCCAGGTTACAAGGAAGAAGACACTAGGCCACAGAAAGACATTATAAGCCTGTTTTAGACTCAATCAACAAAAAGCAAAAGAAACTTTGAATTGGTTCCTCAGGTGTATTGATGTACTACCTAGGAAGTGTAAAATGTTAAGCTAAAAATAATAAAAAAGAATATGGAAGATTGCACAGCAGGGTGGCTTTTGCCTGCCAAAAATCCCAAGATGCACTGTGAAAAATAACATCTGTGCTGTCTTGTATTTAGTCTTATAATAGCCCCTTTAAATCAATAGAGGAAGGAGGAAAGAAGGAAAGGAAGGAAACTACCTGAGCCTTTTTTTTGCAAAGTATGTAATGAGAATGAGACCTTTACTAGGTGATGAAAGGCTGAACTAATTCTCATGAAAATCAATATGAATTTTATCTGTGCATTATTTATCTGTGCATTTGTATTTTCCTTTTTTGAATAGTGAGGTCTGCGAACCTATAACAATACATTTTTGCTAGATTAGTGACAAAACTGCCAATTAATGTCCATTTAGGTGGGCACTGCAGTTCTCTGGCACCAGCTTACGTAGTTTTGAACGTCTAGACAGACTTATAAGAATGGGAACACAGTAAATTAATTTGAATGTCTATAGCACACAGCAACTAATTTGATGAATACTATGAATACTGAACTCTGATGGCTAATTGTTTAACACTTTTTGTGCTAATTAATACCCTATTTGCCATTGGGTTGGTTATGTGGCCTAACAAAGAAAACACTTGTCCATTTTTTCCATATGCACCTTTTTGGGGATCATGGATTGATGATGCACGTCTTCTGGAGGAGAAAAATGATAACACAATATACCAGGGTGATAACTAGATGATCATTAATTAGAACTAAGAAAAAAATAGTGAGTCTACATGGTAATGTAACTCTTAGATATTTCTAAATGTGGCATAAAATATTTCTTTTTATGCAATCTCTACAAATCTGCAAGCCCTGATTATGAAGATAAGAATATATCTTTAAAAAAAAAAATTCTCAAGCTGCCTTTGGTTCTGATGCTGTAGGTGTCTGAAGGTCTTTCTTCATTCTTACTGTAATTGGTGAGAAAGGCAGTGCATCCGTGAAAGACATCTGGAAGCAGGGAAGGCTGCTGCTATCCCAGCAGCAGCTGAGCACAGAGAGAGAGAACTTTTGGAAACGATAGGAGTATGTAATGCAGCCCTGAATTCCGGTGGATACACTATTGCCATTGTTAGTAACAGGCCATAGACTTAGTTTTAATTCTGTAGGTCTCAGTCTTGGCTTGTCTGAATTTGTATTTGCCAATCTAGAGTTTGCTTGGGATTGTTTTTTAGTTTCTGTGTGACAATGCTATTACAATTTTAACTCTGTTATTATTGAGGCTTTTCCTGAAATTTTCTTTTTCTTCTTTTGTAATAATTTGATCTAGACAAACTATAGTTACTTAATTCTATTATTAAATTTTTCTATTATATTAATGATGGATTCTTGGTGTTTCTGTTTGCCCATGGCAGGATTTTGAGCATCACAGTAGAAAGTAGAATGGGAAGGGAAAAAAGGGAGACTGGAACAAAGTAGAGTTAGATTAGGGAGTCTCTGCACAGTTGGGCAGCAGCAGTGAAAACAAAGAATTTTCCTGGGGTTCTAGAGGGGATGACGTGGAGTTTCTGTAGCTCAAAAAGTTAACAAACTTTCTGGACTGAGGGCAATGCTAAAAGGAAAGTAGCAGGGCTAGAAACACAAGGAACAGCTTTGGTTACAAATCTTACCTTTTTTTTTTAATCTATTTTTGAATTCTCTCTATCTTGAAAAAATTCTGGATCTCTTCTATACTCTTAACTTTTGAGTCTAACACTGCTGTTGGCAGTTTGGAACAAATCACTTTAAGAATGCTCTGGACTACTCATGATCCTTCAGAGAATATAATAAAATAAAAACAAAATGTATGCTGTTCTGAACTAAACAATGACATATTTAGATATACTTGAGTTAAGGCTGACTTTTGTTTCTTTTTCTGTGCTGACAGTGAAGCACATGGACAGAACTAAAGACAACCTCCTGTCCTCTATGGAGGTCAGTGTTTATTTTAGATAAGAAATAAACTCATTTCCAAGTGCCATGATTTTGGAGACTGTTAAAGTACCCAACTGAAACCAAGTTTACAGGAAGAGAAGGCAAGGAAAGATGGAAAGAGTCCCTTTGACTAAATTTTTAATGGGCATCTTGTTTTGCAGAGACATCTGTTTCTGGAGGGTAAGATTGGAGTATAGTTCCCGAAGGTCTAGTTTGATAAGCATTTGATCATAACCCTCTTTTTCTTCAATGCATGATGAATATCAATCAACAGATGATCATCATCTTGGCTTTTTTTTTTCCCCTGTATCGAGGTGTGTCTGTGTAGCAAAACAGATAAGTAAGCAGGGATAAGTAAAATCTTAATATCATATCAGTATTCCCCTTGATATCATATCAGTTTTTCCTGAGTTATTGAGTTATTTTGCACACTTATATTTATACCTGATTCCCTGCATTATTTTTAACCTCATGTGATCACATCATTTCTTCTGTCTTGAATCAGTGGTGACAGGCTCCTGAATCAAAAGCCTAGTTTTAAATCCTACCACATTGTTTATCCACCAGCTGAAAGACCTGACAGCTTTGCTAAAGAGAAGAGACTTATAGGAAGCAGAGCAAAGGGAAGATGACCAATAAAAATAACATTTAAGAAAAAAATAATCTGCAGATTCTCTCTGCATTTTCATTAGTTTGGCTGGTATTGTGGAGAAACAACACAGCTAAAACCCATTACACTTTCATAACAAAGAGCAGGAGACAAAATTTGAGAGACCTTTGGACAAAGTATAGGCATATTTTAAAATAGTGACATCATGTAGTTTCTTTTCTATTGTCCTTTGGTATAATTTTAAAGTATCATGAATTTTGACTTTCTGGTTGATTGATCTTTGAGGTATTTGAGGTTAACAACTGCTCTGCTCTTTTTCCACTTACTTGTTTTAGGTAGAAAGATCATATACTGCCGCATGGTTGAAATGCTTGTGTAAGCATGTGAAACTGCTAGATGACAGTTCCTGAATATTTACTTGTTTTGGCTTGTTCTTCTCCCTCTCCTTGCCTCAGCAGTCTGTATGTCTGGAAGAGGGAGCTGAGAAAATACGTCTGAACTGAGCCACCAATTAAGTGTGTGCATGAGTGTGTGTGGGTCCATGTGTCCTTGTATCTGTGTGCACGCACCCTTAGATGGAAGAGGCACACCTACTTAATGGGAGATTTTACTTTTTTAATATAAAAACTTCTCTTCATAGAAACAGCGGAACCCTAAACCAAGAGATAGGCATACTGGTGTTGTCTTGAGTTAATAATGTCAAAATAAATACCCAGTGCCCAGTGAGTAACACGGGACATCTGCAGAATGAGAGGGACACAGAAAGGGCTAAACAGCAGAAAAAGAATGAGGTGAACAACTGCTTATTGACTTTTGCTTCTTTCACATTGGGGCTATAGTCCCTTTGTCATTCTCTTACTCACCTTTAAGGGCTATAGGCATTAGTGAGGCACAGAAACCTGTCACAGGCTGGATACTATAGTGGGGTCTGAGACCAATGAAGTTACAGTGTGGTCTTCAGTGGAATTTAGCAATAGTAGCTTGATACTTTTTTCCCCAGGCTTGCTTTTTTTCTGGCTCATTGCGACCTACTTTATTTAGTAACAGCAGCACAGTTTCAATTAAATGAGATGAAAGAGTCTACTAGCCTAAAATACATAGTCTAGTGGTTGCAGCCTACTTCCAAAATTGCAGGGAGGGGGGTTTCAGTTGTGCTAGGAAGGTGGCCTCTTTTCCTAAAAGGGTAACAGGAGTGAGGGCAAGGAGGAAGGGGAGAAGCACTAAAAATGAAGCATATATTTCACAAAAGCTGGCAAGAAGTGTGGGCATTGAAATGGATACAGCATTTGCCTTTCCAATGCTCTCAAGATTGGCAGGATTCTCTTGCCATGAGAATCATCCCTAAGAAACTTAAGAGTACACTCTGCTGTGATTCAAAACACTGTCAATAATTAGAGGCCCTAGTCATTCATCCCTGCCAAAACAACTCCTGCTGACGGATTTTTTTCCCTGAGTAAAGATGACAGCATCTGGCTTGAAATCCAGACAAATACATGATTTTTTTAACTATGCTCCAGAATGTCAAAAGGTTTGCATTAATATCTTGAAATCCTGTGCTACAAGGAGGAAGTTAGTTAAACTTTTAGAAGAATCAAACAATGTAGCTGTTTACAAATTAGCTTTCACTGAATTATTCCTGATAAAGCATGTGCTTAGCAGTATATCTTGAAAAGTATTAAACATTTTTCTTTAGACTGTTTGAAAACTGCTCTCTTTCTCCTTCTCTTCCTTTTTTTTTTTCTATACTTTTTTTCAAATACCTTTGCAGTTTTGCTGCTGTCTCAGTGCCCACCAATGCAACATCAATTTGATGTTATTATCAAAGTCTTGGAAATAAAAGCAGCAGCAAGCTCTTCTCTGGAGATTTGATCTCTGACAAATAAGCCAGTGTCAGTGCACCTTAAAAAAAAACACTGAGTCCATACCTCTCTTTCTTTCCCAGTAGGCTCTTGGCAGGGATGCAATTAAAAAAAAAGGAAATCAATCTGTGCTTTGCTGTCTGATTTCTGAGGAATGACACCAAGCTGCCAGGGTGTGAGTACTGTAAATATAGAGAAACACTCCTGAATTCCACTTTCCTCACTGGTCTCTAAATGAATCTGATTTATTTAAGCATTAGAATGAGAGGGAAGAAAGGCTGAGAGGAAAGTGCAGTAGATCTTTTTGCTGACTTCTGATAATTCAAAGCTCTTGTATATTGCTTCAAAAGTACCCTGTAACAAAATTGTGTGTGTCAACTTGGGACTACTTATTCAGGGTCTGATTTTCAGAAGGGCTGAGCATCGATCATTACATGGAAAGCCTTAGGATATGTAGATAATCAGACTGTATGAAAATCAGTCTTGCTTGCTTGCTTGCTTTCTCGCTTTCTCTCTTTCTCTCTTTCTTCTGTCTCTCTTTTTCTCTCTCCTCTCCTTCTCTCTTTATTTCTCTCTCTTATTTTCTCTTTCTCTCTCTTTCTCTTTCTCTCTTTCCTTCTCTTTCTCTCTCTCTCTCTCTTTCTGAATATGGACTTTAAAATTCAAGAGTCAAAACATTGAATTTGACTTAGAGGCTCATTCATTAAGCCAATTGTAAGATTCCCAATCCTGCAACGTACTTTTGGTCACAAAGTAAAAAAAAAAAAAAAAAACATTTTCATATCCATAGGATATGAGCATATAGCAGTACTCATAAAGAGGTCACTGATACTCCTTGCTGAGGGAAAATTGCACAAATGCTTGCATAACTATAGGACTGTCAGTTTTGATCACATTATTTAGGTCTACATTTGTCTACTAATTTTAATATAGAAAACAGAAGCTATCAACAAAATGTATTAATTATACAAGTGATTTTTCAAAAGCCAATATCAAAATTTAAAAATGAGCATTTTTTGATTTGCTAAATGAAAAAAAAAAAGACCATCAGAAGACGATTTGCAATAGTAGCAGTGGATGACTCATTACCCACTCTGGGGGCTAGTCCCAGTCCAAGTCCCCCAGTAGCTCTGGATTCAGAATCAGACTTTGAAGTCTGGGTGTCCATTCTTGCATTAGTGTTACAGGTATCTGAAATAAAATGTGCACAGTTGTCCGTACTGTTTCTTGTCAGTACCTTTTCTGTAGGTTGCAGTACTTTTTGCAGTACTTTTGTACAGTACTGTGTAGGTGCTACGGGATATGTTGGCACAAACAGTTCAGAGTGAAAGAGTGTGAAGGACTGGCATCCTCCCCAGGTGTGATAGCCTGCCAAATGAGGTATGAATAACCTCAATGTCCTCCCCTGTTTGCTGAGTTCAGAAGCTGATGCCACTTAGACGACTCCTGTGCAGTGTGCCCTGAGGGCTCCACAGTGACCTAGGGTTTGCACTCGTGTGTCCTGTAGCTGTGCACTGCTCATACATCTCTTTCTCATCAAGCCCCCTAGCAGAACCTCTGTGTCAGATACTATGGGGGTAGAGCCATAGCTGGCCTGGCTACTACTGGCCACATCCTGGTACCTGGCAATTCCCCTCTCACGAAGGACAGGGATTTGAGATTTCCTTCCTGCTCCTCAAACCCACACCCGGCATTATGGGGCTTGCAGATATGCTGGTTTCCTCCTGTCTACACCACACACACACTCTTTTCCATTTAATCTTCAAAATGTCACATGATTAATCATTTCCACAGGTCATATTCTTATGACAAAAAGTATTTGGGCAGATATCAAAAATCTTCCAAAATTCAGCAGAGTTTAAACTCTAATTTATTTGGTTTTGATTTCATGGGTTAAATACAATAGAAAAGCTGGGCTAAGGTAAAGAATCCAACAAACAGGTTATAGTAAGAAAAACTTGACTGATGAGTTGCCTTTTTTTTTTTCTCTTCCATTGCAGCACCTCCAAAGTCTGTAAACTTGCCAGACATTGCAAATAATGTCCAAATGCTTATTGAAAGTGTCACCTAGGTAACTTTCCAAATTAAACTTTAAAATTTTCAATCTTCTCAGTATATCCAGGATTGCTTTTTCAAGCGTGTCATATATATGTGTGTGTGTGTGTGTATACATATTATATATATATATTTTTATACAGTTGTGTATGTGTCTGTGAGTGTGTGTGTATAAACATATATATTTTAGAGAGACAGAGAGCTGCCAGTATTTTACTCAGGTTTATGCATTGCTGGCGTTATTCTAGCCAGGCTCAAATGTGCATTCTGAATTTTGGCCTATGGCAGCAGATTCTTTCCTGAATTGAAAGTGAGCTGGGATAAGCGCAATCATATGCTGTTAATAATTAAAACCAACAAGAAAATTACCAGGTCACTGACACTAAATTATATCTGCTTTCTGAGTGTGAAAATCAAAGTTAATTAAAATGTGATAATACGAAGTTAGAATAAGAGTGACTTCAGATAGTCTTTAAGCCCAGAGCATCATTGGAGGATGTGTTTAACATGCCAAGCAAAATGCCATGTAACACATAAAACAAACTTTTGTTATCCTTTGTCTTAGGCAGCAAAATATATACTGATAAGGACTGTATTTTGTTCTGTTTGTACGTATATGAAGTACTACAGTATCAGTAATCAAGGATTGTAGCTATTATTGCAATGCAGATAACATAGTATTATAATTTAGTTTTATTTGACATTTAATTTAGAGAGCTTTCCATCAGAATGGAAAAATCTGGGAAATTGCTTGTTTACTCAGTTCTCCCTCACTAGACCCTGGGTCTTGAACCTAAAGAATCACGACCTTTTCAGGTAACTGTGACTGAAACTTAAGGTCCTATAGCACAATCTGTGGGAATTCACTATGCGGGCTCAAAAAATAAAGGCAACCTAAGTACCTTTCAGGGTCTTTATATGAAACCCTTTATCTGGACCACTAAACCCAACATCACATCTGGTTCTTAAGGCTATGTACAAAGCCCGTTGCATCCCATTTCCCAGATACCTTGGGATGACCTGGTATAGTTTCTCTGGGGTGCAACCAGTTTGATGATCTCAAGACATTTTGTAGAGTACTTCTTCAACCTTAATTTACCCAGATGGGACATCAGCAAAGGGAGAAAGGGGCACCTACTCCTGTAGCTGATACAGCCATGTAATTGGGATGCTTTTATACATGTTTTTGCATTGTAACGAGGAGCTGGAAGCGATCTGAATAAAGGTCTGCAATAGTGTTTTATGGAGGCAGCTTGTATACTGCATAATTAATTCTTCCTAGTAATATGAGTTTTAGACAAATTTATTCAAGAAAGATTATCATTGTGTTGGCAGGACTTTTAATTAAATAACAATACTAAATAACTTGAGGTCATATTTTCTCCTGCATCTGTAGCTTATATTAATCCTGGTGTCAGAGACTGTCCTCTGTGCTTGTGCCATTCCTGCACAGTGAGATACCACTCCAGCAAGTTCTCTCAGTGCATATCCTCCATTGCTGGAGCCAACTGTGTGAGCTCAAAGTTAATCTTTTAGCCTCAGACACATTTGAAAATAAAAATGAAGAAAAGGTAAAATCAGTTCACAATTGTCAATTAAAAGCTTAATACTCCATGATATTATTCATTATTCCTTCTCATTTTTCTCTGCAGCAAAGCTAGTATACAGTTTTAAACATTTCACGCCAGGTGCTGTAAACATAAATACAAGGCACGTATAAATTCATGATTGTTGAATGAGGCCCATAAGAATTGCCCTCCTGTGTCTGACCCACAGCCAATATTCTGCCTGGTAACTGGTAGTGAGAGGATGCAGGAAACCTGTGAGCAGGCAGCTGCAGGATAATCTGTGCACATTCAACCACTTCTTCACTCCTAGCAACCAGAAGCTGACTTAAACCCTGCAGCATGACATGAAACAATGATTTTGTTATTGAGGGTGTTATCATGCATAATAAGATGTTCTAAGCTTCATGTCGATTGTTTTGTGATTTAATGACAGTTTTCAGTTACTTCAACTGGTTCATTATCAGCACTTCAATTTATTGAACTCTCATTTTTCCAAGGTGGTCTCACGATATGCTAAAATGTCTTTCTAAACCAGGGGAAAACTCTGAGCTCACTGTTGTGAGAACAACAACTATCTCTTTTTATGCCTTGCTGACTGGCCCCTGTTAAACCCTAACTTTGTAAGTTGAAGAAAGCTACTTAAATGACTGCCAGCATGCAAACATTTGGTAAGCTGAACCTAAGCTGGGTCTCTTGAGCAGAGTTCCTGTCTCTCCCACCCCTCCTTTACTGTAAATGTGAAGTGGTTGGATGAAGAAGTGTCCCTTTTGGCACTGCTGCATGGGTGCAGAGAGGTGGAAGGTGCAAGATGAAGTAGCAGTCACGCTGCTAACTAGGCTCTCCAAAATGGTAAATAAGAAAAACAGAATTATTTTCAGTGACTTTTTCTAGTTTATCCAATTTATTAAACAAAGTTAATGAGGTTCCACCTCCATGTGAGGAAGAACTTCTTTCCTGTGAGGGTGACAGAGCCCTGGAACAGGCTGCCCAGAGAGGCTGTGGAGTCTCTTTCTTTGGAGATCTTCCAAATCTGCCTGGATGGCACGGTGTCCCTGCTGGAGCAGTGGGGTTGGACGAGAGGATCTCTGGAGGTCCCTTCTAGCCTCAACCGCTCTGTGATTCTGTGAAATACATATATACGGTGTAAATACTGATACTGTCATATTGTCAATATTGACACTGCCATTGAGTGTTATCCTAAGAGTGGCCCATGCTGTGACATCATGCTTGCTCAAGTCTGTAGGAAGCACGGGCATGAAGACCCAATTCATTACCAGAAAAGCCTACAGTGAAAAGGAAGCTCTAAAAGGAGGGTTAATCAGAGATTTACAGGACTCAGCTCAGGCTCCTGCTCTTAGGATATCTGAAGAGGTGAAGTTTTCATTAGTAGTATGCAGGCACAAGGGGGCTGCTAAGAAAACACGGATTTCAGAAGACACCTTCAGCCTGGCTGATGAATTCTTCAATGCCAAAGGCAAAATGACTGTACTTAAAATCAGCAGATACATATGTACTATGAGCACAAGATCCCAAATCAAAAGAGGTGAGCTGAAACAATGAGTTAGATTTAGCTAAAAGTGTCACAATAGCAAAAGGTCGCCAAAAGAGGTAAAACTGGGAGAGGCATGAAATGCAGGGAAGTCAAGAAATGAGGGATATGGCAGAAAACTCTGTGCCTCAGATGCAAAGTGATTTAAAAAGAACATTTTCAGTATTGGCTTCCAAGTGTTTGATTTAGATTATGTATTCTTAGCAGATGCACTCAGTCATGCTTACAGACTGAAAAAGTAATCCTGTGTGACATTGTATGAGGGCTGTACATCTTTTCAGCAGGCTTTATCAGCTCAGATGAGGAGTGGTAAGTAAGTGCTGCGGTAACGCTGCTCTGCCTTTGGTTACTCGTTCCCTTCTGGCCATAACATGCAGCAGAAAGGCACTTCAGAAGGTGCCTGAGCCCAGGCGTCGCAAGTTGCAGATGCTTTGAAGAGGTATGAAGTGAGCAAAATGTTAGCAAGATGTCAGCAGCCTAATCACCAAGGAGGAAAAGCAGCGTAATCACCAAGGAGGATTATTTAAAATCAATATTTGGCAGCAGTCAGGGTGAGGCAATGATTCCTGGTGACTTTTTGATCTATCTTAAGAGACTGATGAAGCTGTTATCGCCAGACATGTCAGGGGAAAAGTGCATGCTAAGGAGATTGGAAAAACATAATAAATGTTGAATTAATGTCAATAATTTGCTGCACACAGAAATTGAGGGCATGCGGGACCTGTGAATGCTTAAAACTAAGCATTACAGTGGATGAAAAGGCAAAAAAAAATTAAAAAAAAAAAAAAGAAAGTTTGCAAGAGTGCAGAGCTACAGAGACATTAAAGGAGGTGGCAATACATTGAGAAACGCAGATGGTTTTCTATGAGAAGCTTCACTATGGGGGACAAGGGCTTCTCTGAGAAAATCTCAGAGAAGCTACATCTGACATGAATGGCCTAAGGGAGACTGAAGCTGCTGTGAAGGAATAATCACTCTCACCAGCAGCAGGGTGCTCCATGTAGACGTGTCCTCATCCTGCCTGGTAGAGGCGTGAGGACTGGCATACACAGTGCTGTCTGTTGGGATAGAAAATCCTCTCAGGAATGAGTCATTCTGGGGTAAAAGGAGGGAGGGAAGAGAAAACTTTAGTTCCAAAGTTCTAACTCACCAATGATGGGGAAACCTAGTTATTTACTGATCATCCTTCCAAGGGAAGGGCACCCAAGTTGATAAGCATAGCAGAGGGCAGCAAACAGAGAGGGAGGCCATGATAAAGTGACATTGTAGAATGGCATAGAACTGATCTCATGTGCTGTTATTTTGGATGTAAATATTAACCCTTAATTATTTCTTCCATTCAGATGCTTTGGGTTGAGGTCTCTTCTTAATCACACAGGGGCCATTATTTAAAGGGCCATCCAGTCTGGTCTGTCTAACATAGATTGTAGAATTTCTTCTTCCCCTGGAACATCCTCTGTTACTGTATATATAAAAACAAGTGTTACTCCTGTTACTCCTAATGGATAACATTAACGTAGATGTTCATTTAAGGAACTTCTGTTGCTTATGAAACTTGTTTTTGTTTTAGCTGAGTCTGTCTGCTAACTCAAAGCAAGATGTATAGAGCTTCAATAGAGGTTTGCTCTAAGAATCACATTTTCTAGTAGCTAAGCAAAGAATTTAACAACAATGTACATCAAAGAACTGGCAGTTCTCCCCAATAAAAATGCTAAATGCTGTGTATCTCTATCTGGATTTATTTCTTTGGCTACAGACAGAGAATAAAGAATAATCGCTAAAGGTTAAAAGGCAAGCTAGGAAGAAAGGAGATTATCTTGCCTTTAGAAGTTCCTGAACGTTCAAACTGTTTTAAAGTTGCAGGATCTAATTAGTATCATTCATACTTCATATAATCCTTTGTAGATCTTCAAAAGATGCCTCACTTGTTGTTAGATTTCCATGCCTTTGAGAAACTTCAGGCTGTTCTGAGAAAGAAAAACTCCTGTTTATATGAAAAGGGAATTTAAAAAGGAGGGAGGAGTATCATGAACCAGCTTGAAGTCTGATGATGGTGATAAAGCTGGAAATAAAAGGAGTTGAAATAATAGAGGGTAATAGGAAGGCAGTCAAAGAGGCAATCAAAAGTAAATGAATGCATGTTGTGTGTAGGTCTAAGTACAGTGAGTCTTCTCAAATAAGAACTGTGATATAACCATTTGTAAGAACTGTGATGTGACCATTTATGAAATTCTACATTATGTCTGTTGTCATTCTAAACTATCTCTAAAGCCTCTTCTTTCTTTTCTCAATGGTTTAAAAGCACTATTTTCAAACGTAAGTAAATATGCCAATATGTACAATCCCGAAGATTTATGAAATGAATGTCACTAATACAATACTGATTCAGAACAGACCCTGCTACCCTCTTACTGTGAATTATTTTATTTCTTTGGACCCGAGAGTGGTCTGCTTTCATTCATTTCAGTTACTGATGGTGATAGCATCATGTTTAAAAACATAGAGCTAAAGAAAAAGCCTTTGTTATGGGAATGGTTGGCATAAAGGAATACTTTTATAATGTCTCTGATTCTGAAAAGTGCAATCATGGCTGCAATACTAAACATTCTGTATGCACAATTAAAATAGTTTCTTATTTCCAAAAAATAAGTTTCCTGGAGCTTTCTAACTTGAATATCCATCTCTCTTTTGAAAATGATATGTTTAGAGTATTCAGAATTGCTGTAGGCTTCCTATCCTGCATATGAAGATCAACTCTTCATAAAGAAATCTGTTAGATGATCTGCAACATATTCAGCTGATAAACATAAAATGTTTGCTCTCATCATTGATCTTCCTGACTGGCAGATGATATGTAAACAGAATGATTCTAGTCTGATGGCTTATTATGTATTTACACGTGGATGATCAAGAAGAAAGCTCCCTTTAATTAGATGGTTGGACCCTGGGGGGTCTCCTACCCACTTGGTTTTCCCCAGAGCATGTCATTTAAATCCTACGAATCCTTTAAGGTTGGTAAGCCTGTTGGGCTTTGACAAATGCCTCAGTGTCCCACAGAGGCTAAAGTAAATGCAGGTTGAATGCATTTTTTTCTTCAAAATGCGAGCTTTGTATCTATATTTCTATTTTTTTTCCTAAGTTCAAGGAACTGTAGATAAGACCTGCATAGTTAACAGATAATATGAGGCACATTCAGTGAAAAACAGCCACTTTGATATCAATTATAATAACTCTTTGATGTGTTTTCAAATAGCTGCATACAAAGCGGTTAAGCATTCAAGATTTCTGGACCATAATCTTTTCTCATTTATACCTTTTGTAAAGGGTGCTCTCAGTTCTATCATTGTACACTTACAGGAGTTATTTAGGAGGTACAACAATATAATTGCTGTCCCTGTATTATTTAAATTAAATGAAACAGTTTTTCATTATTTTTGACAGGCAAATATTTAAGATCTGTAACTCTTTTCTGAGGAACTAATGAGGAAAGACAAAGACTCTTCAACATACAGAGTGTTTTGTGGATATTCATTTTAGAAAGCATTGAAGAAGTTACTCAGCACATGTGAGAGATAAGAAGATGAAGAGCAGTTTTGCAATCTGTGCTGGTGAATGTCTTTAAGGCTAGATCAGACTAATGTCTTCCAGGATCAACACGAGTAAAATTAGTAAAGGAGGATGAAGTAGATTGTCTCTTGCTGTCATTTCTAGGCTTTTTTTTTTTTTTTTCTGGGCTGTGTGTGGTTAAGCATTAAGTCATGCATAGTCATTGAATGGAGGGGAGAGAAAGTCCATAAAGCACTTAACACAGAGTCTTGGGCTGTGACATTTGGATCCCTGTACTCTGAGCAGCGCAGGGATGTTTATCCTTGTTCAGGTTAAGGGTGCTTATGACCTGTTAAAGATAGTCACAGTTTCCCTTAAACCACTATAGCACTGCCCACCCAAGAGATCAGTTAGGAGCCTATGGCTCCCTAAAAGGCCACCCCCTTTTAACCTCTTAAAGAATGTCTTTATTTTGGAAGTCATCCTGAACAGCATGAGACACACACAAGCCTAGAGGCAGTAAGGGTGGAAAGAGCAATAAAGAAAATGTAGATTATTCCCATAGAGAAAAGTTACTTAGAAAGAAGACTTGTGCCTTCTCCCCTTTGCCCCAACTAAAGGTGACGACCCTTTTTATCAGCCGTGTTTTGCTCCTCTCAGTGAAGCCCTATGGATGCTGGTGGCTCGTGGTTACCTTTTCCTGACATGGAGCGAGGCCGAGGCTGTTGCCTCAGGGGACTCTGAACAGATAAGCACATCATGAGAGAAGAGGGGTGGACAGTAGGAAGCTTGTGCCCATGCTGTCTGCTGTGTGATTAATTGAAAGTGTTTGAATTGTTGGAACTGAACTAAATATCGTGTCTGTTGTATTTTAATTAGACTGTTAAAACCTAGTATAAGAGTTAGAAAGTAACAGTATAATCCATATAATCCATACCCACAAAGCTTCCAAGATTTATTCCTTATGTGAGTGTTTGAATTTACCTCAGTGAGCTTATTTTGGATCTGCCTGGTGTCATCCGTCAAAATAGCACTGAAAGCAAGTTACAGTGCAACAGCTTCTGTGTCTCTTTACATACCCATGCATATGGGAAAGGTGATTCAACTCCTCCCTCACCTCTCCGCATGGTCTCACACAAATTAGAGACTTTTGTATATATTGGCCCCAGGGCTTTGCTGCATGTCCTTAAAGAGATTACAGCACTATAAGGACTTTACTTGAAGCCATGTGGTGTCATCTGATGTCAACTGAAGCCTAAATTTCATCTACATGTATGTGATGTCTATATATGTATATAGATGAGGTTGATACACCTATGCTGATACACAGAACTACACGGGGCTGGTGAGCTGTAAATTCTCTCAGGGCACTTCTCAGACTTTTATCCTGGGAAGAAGCTAAGGAGAACAATATTTCAGTCAACTTGAATGACAGTAATCCTTGGTTTCATATGGATTAGTCCTCGTGTTTTACTGAATCCCTTTCCATGGTTGTAACACTTACAAACTTCTCTTCATCTCTGAAATCTCATGAAACATAGTGAAAGCTGGAGCCACAAACAAACATAAAAATGCCTATGAAGCCAGACTGGTTTCTCTGAGCTTATCTTTTGTGATATTGCCCAACGTGAGTGAGAGGTAAGCTCATATCTTTTCATAAAAGGAGGTGCTTTTAGATTCTCAATTGCCTGTTATCATTAAACTTGTAGTATTTAATTACCATTAGGACAATTCAGTTGAATGGACAAAGGTGAATTGCAGAATGAATCTTGTAGGAAAACTAAAGATAAAGCAGGAATTGCAGGGTAGATGGCTATGGCTTTGTAGTTATCAAATTAAACATCCCATTCCTTGAGATGAACCGACATGTAATGGCTCATGTTCATACTAACAAGCTCTCCTAGCCTCTGAAAGAGGATGTTCATTAGTAAATTACGTCCACCTGTAAAGTGCCTACTAGCACATGACGATACCCTAAATGCACCTAGGCATTGTTTGGGAGGATTCTCAGCCAAGACAATGACAGAAACCATATTAACAGCTTAGCTGACTGAGTTCCTGTGTATACAAATATCCTTGGTATGACTTATTAGTGTAGATGTAGACGGTATTTCCCTGATATGCAGGTCCCACCTTTTTCTAAGGCAACAATCTAAGTTAATCTTTTATTTGAAAAATTATAGTTGCAGCAAATCTCTCCTGTTTCATGCAACTTATTGCACTGTAAAATGTGCAGGATGTATCATTCTTATGTACATAAATCTACAATTTTTCATTCCATATCTTTAATTTTCTCAGCTTGCTTATGATGGAGCTAGTAATGCCTCATATATGAAACTGCATAATGTAATCTGTAATTGTCAACATCTTCTCCAATTCACTTTGTTGATGTTCTGCATTAGAAATATCTCCTCACATATAATCACACATTAGTTCAACTGAAATTTCTCCTGTTCAGTAGGATTCCCCAAACGTGGAATGTGTCTTTGATAGGTGTCAAAGATTGTAGATTTGTAGATTTGTGTTGCCTTCTGCAATGGTTAAGCCACGGGCAGTTTCTATTGAACTTAATCTTTGGAAATCAGGAACTATTCAGTTTATTTTATAAAAATGTAGTACTCATTTCTGTAGCCCTCCTTTACTTCATCTATCATTGTGCTGGCTTCCTAATGGAGTTCTTCTGTTGTTGTTGCTTTTATTGTTCATCAGTTTGGTTTGTCTGCATGTTGATTCTGCTTTACAAGAGTACACCTTTAAAAAAATATTTTTAAAAGCTTCTTTGAGAGAAGTTAATGTGTAGGACTGAGAAAGAACAAGAGTTGAATTCAGAGCTACCTGAACAAAAATGAAAGGGAATAAATAATAAAGGTCAATCAGCATTTGTGACAGTTCATACAAAGTAGGAATATTTCCTTAAGAGACTGGAGAGGTGTTTATTTATTTATTTAACATGAGCAAGCAATGATTGTCACATCGTCTTTTCATTAGTTTTTTCTATAAAAACAATTGTGAGTGGTACTAATCATCTGAAACCATTTCGGAAGCTCTTGACAGAAGTGTTTTGACACTAGCTAAAATATAGAAGGTAATAACTTGAAACATGCTGGGCCATATTCCCAGCTGGTAGAAATTGCCATTGTTCCGTTGACGTCAACTGGGACAATTTACACAAAGGTGTTATTAGTCCAGTAACACTAGTATTCTCAAACTATGACGATTCATTGGTGTTGTGTTGGGATTAGCCTGTACAGGTTTGACATATCTATTTTTGTAATGATGATGATATTTGATGCTTTATTCTTTCTCTAATAGAGAAAGAAGAAAAAAAATAGACTTAAATAAAAATGGAACATAATCAAATGCAGTATACTCTTGAAATTTCAAGTCATTTTTGTGTCTCAGAACCATACTAGAGGCTAATTTTGTTCTTATTAGCTAAAGAGAAATCGAATTCAATGAAAATCTATAGGAACTATTACCCTGAAGATACCAAATTCTGGCCAAATCCTCTGCCACCCCTCCCTCCAAAAAGAAAGCAGATCTGGACCACTTCTTTGATGGAATCATGCATTTCCCATCCTAATCTTATGCTTTTCATAAAAAAGGCCTCTGTCTTTGTCAAGTGAGTGAAGAAAACTTAGGACTGGTTAGTGGAAGCTTTGAAAAGCAGCAAAGGTGAACGGTAGAGGAAGCTGGGTACGGCTCAGAAATTGGCTGTTCTGCAATATGCAGACTTTCTGAAATATATGTACCCGTTTTCAGGAACAGTGGTGTGCTTCGTAGCAGGTCTGCCCATTCTCAAAACTGTGCCTGCAGTCACCTGCTGGCTCAATTGACAGCCTAGAGGGATCCAGGGCCACCAAGGACACAACACTAAATATATGGGAACTGCTTCCTTGCTGTTCCCTTCCAGCACTCCTACTAAGTGGAACCTGTATTTTTTAAAAATAGCAGAGGATATGGCAGTGTAGCACTGAGTTAATATGTTACTGTGAGGAGTGCTTGGTTGTAGAGTTTCTGTTGCTTTTGAATGTTTTGGAAGAAGCCTTGTCTTTGCTGTAGAGAGCAGATTTTGTAGGTGTCAGTACAGCCAGGTTTTCATTCTTTGGTTTCAGTGCTATCTATAGTGTGCAATAGTATCACCTTGTATCTTTTCTTACCTGCTATTAATATTACATATGATCCCAAAGCTCAAGATGATAATGACCTCTTTTGGTCTGAGATGTGAACTTTTGCAAACATTTGTATATTTACTTTTAACAAACAAAATACACAGTTAAATGAATTTTTTAAAGCTTGTCTCCAGTGGATGCTAGCTTCATAAGACTTCAGACTTTGGATGAGTTTTCATAATGCAGATTATAAAAGAAATGCATTTATCTTTGTTCTGAAATAGTCTAAAACTTAATCAATGGTATGCCTCTCCTTACAACAGCCTTGTCCCTTAAGATAGGATACATAAGAAGCTTTGTAAATGATATTTCGTTTGACTAAGACAGGGCATTCATCCTTCTGAATTATATTCTGTTGGAAATAAAATGATGAATTAAACAGAATATATGCATACTTGCTACCTCTGTTATTAATGTCTAAGTAGGATACTCCATCATCTCCACTTCTTTACAGGAGGTAAGAATGGGTGGAGCCCCCCACAGAGTATTTCTGATTTGAAAAGACAACTGTTTTAATAAGCTAGTCTGCTTCCTGCCTTTTTTTGTTATTCTTCTTTTTTTTCTTTTTTCTTTTGAATCTGTTTCGGAGATAGTGCTACCCTTTGGCTAACAAGTAATGTACACAGGAAGTACTGTCTAAAGCATTTCAGCTCTTTCCTGAAGGAAATTAGCACATATATGTGCAACTATGTTTCTATGTGAAATTCATATATAACTCCTGTTTCAGGAGTTATACCTGCTCAGAGTAGCTAGGTAACAAAAGCAAACAGCTTTGCTATGCATTGCTTGAGGCAGCCTGGTAAATTCTGTAGGAAGGTTATGGAGCAATTAAAGTATCTCTCTGTCTGGACCAGGACAAAATATCACTGGGAAGAACAAGAGGTGGGGAAAGGGAGGAGGGCCCAAGGTAGCTCCAGGAGGAGCAGGCAGGGTAAAACAGAGGGATCAGTGGGTAAAAGTGACGACTTGCTGCCTGCGTGCGTAGCTCACACCAGTGTGTCCCCACTTGCTGGAAGGGGGCTGGCAGGACTGCGCCGCACAGCCCTGGCTTGAGTCCCTCCAGCCATCTGGTGCTTGCTGGCTTCGTAATCCCCGATTGCACCAAGATACAGAAGTACCACGTTTACAGATGAAACAACTCACAATAGCGACTATTTGCAGAGAAACGTGGAAAATCAGAGACCACAGTTTCTTTCCTCTGACAGGCTCCTCCAGTCCCATCTGGAGCTGTGTGTGCTCTGATTGAACCCATATACCATTAGAGGCAGTGACACATGCTAACAGTTGCTCTAGCTTGTGATCCAAATACCACTGGCAAAATCCTTCCTGAATGGTAACTTTGTTCTGCCTGAATGTTGTCTTCTATTTATCTGCCAGCATCTGAAGGTTCTTTTTCCTCCCCCTTCTGTTTTTAAATATGTATTTCTTGTGTAGTGATTCCATGATTGGTTTAATTACAGACAAGAGTTAAGTAGAAATTTCTCAATTTACAGACTTTTTAAGTGAATTGCTTCTGACATTGTTTCATCATATTATGGAAGGATTTAAGCTGTTTATAGAAATCGTACAAATTAAGTGATTGTCCTTTGATGAGTGAGAGAGGGGAAAAAAGACAAAATTGCACCTTTCACTTTTTTTTTTTCTACTTAGATTACAGTTTCACTGATTTAAAGAAAAATTCCGGATTCTTCAAATGTACTGCTTCACCTTAATCATTTCTTTGAACATGACTTGGGTAACAAATTGATTTAATTTCTGTGATATTTATTCAGTCCTACGTAAAAAGCCAGATATAATACAAATTCCTTGCAGCATAATCTATTATCCTGCGAACCCTTCTTGCTATCAATGAATAAAAGATTTTCATATTGCTACTTGTATGTCACTTCCTGATGAGCTCCTTGTACACAGAAGATCCTGATCTATGACTCCTATTTAGGATTAGCCCATTTGTCTCATATGAAAAAGGGCTAAAAATGTCTTACGGATTTTTTATTAACTTTTCTTCTTCTTAACTGTAAGCAACTTTTCTCTCCTTTTTTCTTCCCCTTCCTATTCCTTCACGTCCAGCTATCGATTTATAACTGCTTCAGGGCCGCTATTTCTCAGAATATATAACAGTGGGTGGTGTTTAATCAAAAAGTAAATAATAAAGGTGGTAAAGGCTTCAAAATCAAGCTTTCTTGATAAAAGCCAGGTGAAGCCATCTGTCATGGCATGCTACAAAAAGTAGCAGTTCTGTAGTTTGGACATTCCATCAAGGTTGCACTTTCTCCTATGAACAAGTAGAGAGAAGAGCTTCTCCCACAGCTGCGATGCAGACCCACGACCTGGCAGACCAGCCCTCATGCATCTGCTTAACCTACCTTGACACTGCTGAGGCAAGTCACTTGGCCCTAGGCAAGTCACTTGGCCATTCTGTTCCCTTTGTCTATAAAAAAAGAGGGTAAGGGGGAAAGCTATGCCTTAGCCTCTCAGTGACAGCTTTTGCTGTTTTTTTCTGCATCCCCCTGACCACAGTCTTGTGGGGGCATTCTTTCCTCCAGCCTGTGACTTTCCATTTCATCAGCTATGATAGATTTGGTACCTACAGAAGTTGGTTTTCCAGAAGCCCTTAAAGACTTCTCATTATTGTAGCTCTAAACTTAGCTGAAACAAAATATTCTTGACTCACCCAAAGTCAGACACTGCACAAAAAAAGAATGGTTAAAACTACCAACCAACCAAAAATAGATATTTCTCACCATGCAGTCTCTCCTGTCAGGCTTTTGGAAATTCCTCTTTGAACCATCATCTTTATTTCTGGACTTTATTTTTTATTATTATGGAGTTTATTTCTCTCTCATCTGAAGATGAGGATCCACTTCATGCAGTAGCTCTCTGTGTGTGTATGTGTGTGCATGTGCATGTGTGCACACTTTTCTGAAAGGGGAAATCTTGTAGTTCTGCAGGAGACTTAAAATGCAGTAAAAGTGATTTTGTTAATACTTGTTTATAGATAAGGTAAGAGTACAATTTTATCATCAGACAAAAATATACATACTGGCTTTTATTTCTGGAGGTGAAATCTGGGATTAACTTAATGACTTCAGTAGTTTTTGCAGAATTAACATCAAAGATAATTCGTGGTGACATGTAAGAAGGTATATGATGGGGCAACATTTTACGAGATGAACTTTTCTACATATGCATATTTTAACCTCTGCTTATGTTTGTATGTACTTATGTTTGTATCTGCCCAGCAGATAAGGAAACTGAAGAACGATTTTTGGCCTTTGCTACCAACTTGCAACAGTTTTGAACATAAGTTGTACAAGTTTAAGTGCTAAAAGTGTTATTGTGATGTTCACACATCTCATGCTCCAGGATATACAGGATGAATAATCTAACTCTGACTGACAGCATTGCAGTGATAACACTATCCCTCAGTAAAGTAAGAATGTGTTTTAACTTATTGTCACTTGACTAAGCTGATACCACAGGCTCTCACCTCTTCCTTTGTTGGAGGAAAGTTATTTGAGATTTGTCCACAAATAACCTACTGTGTGGAGAGGTATATACAGAGGAGTAGCTCGTGGTGACATTCAGCCACAGTGAATAGTTCTGTTCAGGTCTCGAGATACACTGTAATAATACTGCCTACGAATGTGAAGAGGTGGGACTGAGTAAACACACCGATTTCTGTATTCGCCTTACGAAAACTTGTGGCATCGGAAGTCCGTACATTAGATACATAGATAATGAGTGTGTATAGTATTGGGTGAGGCAACCATATACTATATTTCTATAATGAATGACACAGTCAAACATGTTATTTGTCTATAGTGCTTTCTGCTGGATGTATTCTTAGTGATGTAAGTGAAAAATCATTCCTTGGACATGTAGAAATGACTGAGAATCTGGGAGGTATGGGAATGCCTGAGAGTGCCCCAAGAAGAAAACTAGGGGTTTTAACAGTATTTTCTATTATATGTGGAAATTGAGGAATTTGAGGAATTAATGATTTTTTAAAAAAATTTCTAACAACTTGCTGCAGCACTATTAGGTGTTAATGAAAACTGGATTTTAAAATAAGATAAAGTAAAACTAGTATTCTGCTGTGCTTAACACAGCAGCATTTCTATCAATTTTTACCAGATGGTGGTTACCCCAAGGGGAAAAAATGAAAACATGGTTTATAATCTTTTTTTATCTACCACACTCTACAGAATCAAAAATGAGCAGTTGGTTGGCAGCAGCTGAAACAGGAAAACCTGTTCTTTTCAATCCCTTTGCAACATGTGTTATTTCGAAGGTGAAGTACCATACCATGAGTGAGAAGCAACAACTCACTAGGTTTAGTGAAAAATGCTCATACTCATTATATCCTTTGATGGCAAAGCTATAAATTATGCTAGAGAATATCCTGGATAGGAAGGTTTGTAGTTGAGATGGGACAGATGAAATGTAACATAAGTATTGCTAGGTAGATAGTAGTATTTCCAACAGTACATGCACCTAATCTTAAATTCTGATAGTTTCCACAAAACCTTCATTTACGGGATTTCTTATCAGTGATAGAGTAGTAATTGGCTGAATGCACAGCATCGATAAAGCCAAATAAAACCAAATGGCACTATTAGAGGAGGTAATCATGTTCACACAGAATACTCTATAGCGCTTTGCAAAGTTATCTTTCCAAGCAATCAAACTGGAGTTGATAGCAATCTTTAGAACCAAAATGCTTACAGCTTTTAAAAACTGTGAGCCAAATCCTCTGCTCTGGCAAAGATACAGTGAACATATCTTTAGGCGAGATGGTGAAGAAGATAGAAAAGGTCACCTTTTAATGGGAATCTCTGAGAGAGACTTGACTGTTTCTGGCAATTAATACCAGATCACTAAGACATCATAAGACCCTTTCTAACTTGAATGCCTTTCTTCAAGTGAACAACCCACAAAAGTGCCTAGGGTACAGATATGTGTTTCTAATAAGTAAGTCCTCCAGAATGCAGTTTAGGCAGAATGAGAATGATGGACGGACTGAGAATATATTTGCCTTTTTGGCAAACAGACGTGAAGTGTTTTGAATAAAATAAAAACTAGATCAAATGTTATTGCTCAATTACCTCAGCTAAGTAGAGTGGTTTCAAAGACCGTTGTATGCCTTTAGCAAGGTTATAAATAGACTTATATGAGACATCTAACTGTCTTTTGATAGAGACAACTAAAATATAAACTTTTACTGCTTATTATAAAAATATGTGCTAGGATCGAATCATCACAAAGCAGTCCTGTCACAGGCTCCAAACTATAATATTTCAAAATCTGCAAAAACAAATGCAAGCATAAAGCTCTCAAACAAACAAAAATGGCATATTTGGGCAAAATTTTCAAGTATGATATTTCTTATGATTTTGTGTGAGGTGATCTCGTGCCATTAGCTTGTATTTTGTTGAGAAATTCTGAAAAAAAATGTTCTTTTACACTGAGTCAAATTTGCAATTGATCTGCTTTTTTTCTGTCCTCTTTCGTACTCAAGATTCTCTATTTCTGCCAGACTGAACCTCAGTTAAGGAAAAATAAAAAAACGAATTCTTCAAATCTAATTTGTAGAGGAGAATGGATAGCTGATGTAACTGATACCCCAGAGGGCTGTGCTGTCATCCAGAGGGACCTGGACAGACTGGACAACTTGGTGGTGAGAAACCTTATGAAATTCAACAAGGCCAAGTGCAAGGTCCTGCACCTGGGGAGGAAAAACCCCAGACACCAGTACAGGCTGGGGACTGACCTTCCAGAGAGCAGCTCTGCAGAGAAAGACCTGGGTGTCATGGTGGATGACAAGTTGACCATGAGGCAGCAGTGTGCCCTCGTGGCCAAGAAGGCCAATGGGATCCTGGGCTGCATTAAGAAGAGCATCTCCAGCAGGTCGAGGGGGTGATCCTGCCCCTCTACTCAGCCCTGGTGAGGCCACATCTGGAGTATTGTGTCCAGTTCTGGGCTCCCCAGGACAAGAGGGATGTGGAGCTTCTGGAGAGAGTCCAGCACAGGGCTACAAGGATGATCAGGGGCCTGAAACACCTGCCCTATGAGGAGAGGCTGAGGGAGCTGGGCCTGTTCAGCCTGGAGAAGAGAAGGCTGAGAGGGGATCTAATCAGTGTCTATAAGTACCTCAAGGGAGGCAGTAAGGAGGATGGTGCTGGCCTCTTTTCACTGGTGGCCACCCACAGAACTAGAGGTAATGGCCACAAACTGAAGCACCAAAAGTTCCACAGGAACTTAAGGAAAAAAATCTCCACAGTGAGGGTGACAGAGCCCTGGAACAGGCTCCCCAGAGAGGTTGTGGAGTCTCCTTCTCTGGAGATCTTCAAAACCCACTTGGACACAGTCCTGTGCCACGTGCTCTAGGTGACCCTGCGTGTGCAGGGGGGTTGGACTAGATGATCTCTAGAGGTCCCTTCCAACCTTAACGATTCTATGATTCTAGGATTTTCTGGGAAAAGGCAAGCAGAAGCAATTTTAACCTGTGGAGGATTTTATTATTATTTTTTACATAATAGTTTCTGTCATAAATTTGTACACTACATGATTAAAATTGAAAAGCTAGCTTTGGTTTGAATGTATGAGCAAACAGGAGTGAATAAATGTATAAAATGCCTCTTATTTGATGTACCTTTTCTAAGTAGAGAGAGACACTACTTTCACTGGAGAGAGATATCGAATGTCTACTACTGATTTTGTCCAGTTCAGATCCTGTGCCTTCAGTGTGTTCTTTATTTGTGGGATAACTCTGGTCACAAGTATGAGAGTGAGAAATTTCAGCTGCAGAATATGCTAATTTATACATTTCACCCACCTTTTCTCTAAAGTCCAGCCTTTTGCTCCCAATCAAGCTCAGAGAGCAGCTAGCCAAAGGTCTCTGTTTCATATATATCAAGTTATATATTCCTTCGTGATAATGATATATAAATTCATACCTATATTCACATATTTCAATTACCCATCTTTTACACAATCCAGATTAATTCCAGGGGTAAGAAAGGAAACAGGATGGCTCTACTGGATGATCCAACCAGTGAATAAAAGGTGTGGAGCATCAGTTCTCCTCTCCTGATCTTTGCAGTGTTTGACTTGACCTATTAGGAAGTTCTACCATCTCCCCTTAAAGAAAAATTTAGAAGGTTAGAAATGGTTTCGATTCTCCATAAAGGGCCATTATGTGTCGTAGTCAATCCATGTTGATTATTTTTCAACATTTACATGTAACCTTTGGGAAAATTTGGGATGTGCCATATCAGGGTATCTGTGCACTGCAACATGCAGCCACATGGTTTAGTGCAAGATTGATTTAGTGTTTGTGTGAAAAAAAATCTGTGGTGGGAAGACAGAAGGAGAGGAAAGGACTCTGAAGTGACTATTAAGATGAGGTCTCTCTTGGAACTGAAACTTTCGCATCTTGCTTTTATTACTACTAAAGCTGCACATTCTGAGCTAAGAATGTGAAAAACACAACCTCCTGGCTAGAAGTCGTGCTCACCAACTAGCTTTCTTCTATCCAGTATTCTATGTGATACTGAAGGTTAAATACATACAAATATAATATATAAAATAAATACATATCTATAAATATATATAAAATATATAAATATTTATAAATATATTTAATTTAACAACATGCAGTCAGACAGGAGTGTTATGACATTTGCCAGTAAAAACACCCTATTACGTTAGTGGATTTAAAGGCCTGAAGAGACCTTTAGCTTATCTAGTCTGACCTCTTCAATATCATGAGACCATTAAAATTATTATCCTCTTGTGGTAGGGCAAAGGATTTTGGTAGCAATGCAGTCAGTTCAAAATATAATAAAAGATATTACGTTAGTGAGCTATGAAGAAAACTAGCTTCTTAAACTGGAAAATTGATAAAGATATTTTAAAAAATCTCATCTAAATGTAACAGGACTGAATATAGTTTAACCCAGTTTCTATTCATGGTAACATATTACCTTATTTTAAACACCTTGAGGAAAACATTTCAACTTCATTTACTTCTTTTGCCTTTTTTATATATCCCATAAATAAAGCCACAAGGCTTTGAAATCTGAAAGTTTGTCTTTTTTGTAGTTCTTGTGTTACTTAGACTGCAGCAACATTCATCTTACAAGAGCAGTAATGCTTGAATATCAAAAATTATACTTTAGATTTGTGTTTATAAAATAAAAAATGTGCAGTATTAAGTATAATACTTGTTACATATGAACATGAAAAACCTTTTATATGAAATCTCTTTAATAGAGGATGTATAAAAACATAATAGAGTTCAGTTGTTTTAACTAATTTTTCCTCCCCAAATTTTCTCAATAGCATTAAAAATGATTCATTTCACCATCTTGACTGATACTAGCATAGCTAATTTACAGAGAAACATTAGTCTATCAATCCGCTACAATTCATAACTTCCTAAATGACCTCTAAATAGGCAATATTCCATCCGAACTGTTGAAGGAGTTGCGTGATTCCAAAAAAAAAGTCTCTAAATGTACCATGCTTTGCCATATGCTAAGGAAATTATCAATCATCAGATGTGTGTTGACAGTAGACAGTAGCCCCCAAAGGAAGACACATTTCCTTGTTGATAAATTATACTAGGTCTGATAGTCTGGTAGCTTAGATCATCAACATGTGCAGTCTGCAAAGTCAGTAATAGCAGCTCAAAGCACTTAAAATAATAATAATAATAAAAGAGCATAAGCCAGTCCCTCCCTTTCTCCTCAAAAAATGAGTCATGACAAGCTATCAAAATTGGGAAGTTTAAAGTTTGTGCTGAATTTTGTCTTTTGCTTATAAGCTTGTTTCACTCAATTGCTTCACTGTGAAAAAAGTGTGTTATAAAAACTGCTGAATCAGGACCTAAGTGCCTCTATCAAGAGTCTCTTATAATGATATTCCCAATACTTATGTTTTTTTGCCCAACTTTCTCTGTATTACACTTTGTTATGGCATAATTTAATGTTTCTGCAACAGCTTATCTCTTTTTGACTCTCAGTCGGAAAATACAGAGTCTCACAGGCCAGATGTTTTTTATCGTATTTGATGCAATATGAATGAGAATGAATGAAGCTGCTCTCAGTTTATCACTAGAATTTTTTATTTTAGCACCCAAGTGGGGAAAAAAAAAAGCCCTGCCCTGAGTAACAACCATCCAAACAGCCTCTCTAACGCTCATGGTGCTCCGAAGGTTCTCTGTGGTTGAGGCTGTACGAGGTTATGAGGTGGTGATGCCCGTCTTTCTGCGTTCCCCAGAACGTGCTCCATGCTTACTGGGCACTGCTGACAGAGCTCTGTGGTAGAGATGCTCAAAGTGCCACGTTGCTGGGGTGGTGATTAATGGCAGTTATCAGTCTGGACTCTCAAAATGACATAAAACTGATGATAATCAGAGTGTTTATTTAACCACTGATGTATGACACACAGAAATGGGGAAAATGCTAATGCATGCTGAGCGTCATTAGTAGATTAAACTTTAAAAGCTTTTGTGGTTTATTATGCTTTGTGATGGGTTAATTATAATGTTTTAAGCTGCTTTAGCAAGTCATCTGAGTATTTCCCCTCATGTAAATGAGAGACATTTCATAGTTTAACCCATCACAATGTCAGAGACTGAAACGGTACAGAGTGAACCAGGAAAAAGCTGGAGATGCTGACTACAGAAAAGGCTTACAACATAGTCACAAAAATTCTTGTTTCTTCTCTCCCCACCTCTGTCATTTATCTCAGCATATTTGCTAACCTAGGAGCACTTACTTATTCCTAGCCCAATTTCTCTTCTGCTCAGGTGTCTAAGCTTGATTTCCCTCATGCTTGCAGGCAAATCTATCTGATTTCAATTTTAATCAACAATAAGAAGGAATTACAAACAAAATAGATGGCTTTGGGATTTTTTTTCCTATTGATTTGCAAGATTAATTAAGAGCTTTGTAAAGTAAAATGGGGCCAAACATAAATACAACAAAAATTAAGTCTGTAGTTTTCTGAATAATTGATTGGAAGATGAATCCACAAAGCCAGATAAATAATTATCTGAGAAATCTATCATCATTCAACTAAAATGATCAAATACTCTAAATAACAGATGTGCTCTTGCTCATCTCTATTGAAGTAACTAACAAAATTTGCATTAATTTCACTGGCAACAGAAATGCTACAAGCTAGACATCCAGAAATACACCAGCAAAACAGTTTTTCCCTAATATAGAATAGAAATTTATGTGCAATAAAAAACTCAGCTAGTACAATTGATATCCCATTCAGCAGGCCAGATATCCTTGTCCTTGACTACACATAAAATCTAGATTGGGCAAAATCTACCTATCTATATATCATATAGGTAAAGATACAGTTCCTGTACATTCAATTGCTGGATTCTGTTCCAAAACAATTTTGCACAGAACACTTTTCAGAATAAATGGGATTTCCATATCTGAGGATACAGTCTTCTTGCTGCCATGGAAACAAAAAGGATAAATACCATAAAAGCTTTTAAAATGCATGTTGATGGCAGCAGGGATAAAAAAAAAAAAGAGTTCAAACAAAGCCAAGTATTAAGTAAAAAGGACTATTATATGTGAAATGTCATTGAAGACATGCTCCATTCATTCATTATACAGTTAAATAAGATTTAATTAGTGAAATAGTAGGGTATTTCTGAATTTAGACACAACAGAGAGGATGTTGCTGTGCTTTATATGTTTGGGGGTTTCATTAGCCTTCACTAGGTTTCAGAGAGGTACTGTGTAGGGGTAGATTTTCAGAGACTTGTGATAACTAGTCACTCATGCTTAAGCATCAATGGTAACAGCCAACACTGTTAGCTGTTAGGCAGCTAACTAACTGTAATATGTACCCATGAACTTCTGTCCCCAAGCACTCATTTTTTTATTAATTGGCCAAGCTGTTCTAGAGCAGGGTGGTCCATGCTGCCAGCTGCAGCTGGATCCAAGTTTTACTGACTTCTCCAGTAGCAGTCTATTTCTTCTTACTCAAAAGCAGTGATCCTCATTTTCTGAACTCTAGAAAACATCTTTTTTCAGTATCACCTGTTTTTCTTTATTCCTTCACAGGGTGACAGACTAAATAGAAGACCTGCTACCTGTTTTTAACCATTGACAGCAAAACTTAACTGCTCAGCAATAGTTTAGAGTCTGTTAGAAGCTCAAGAGACACCTTTTAGAGGCACACATGGCTATATTGTCTGCATATCTCAGGAAAAATGATTGTGTGAAAAAGGAGCAATTGCTTCTCCTGGTGGAAAAGTCATAATTTCTACACCCAGTGTATCCTGTGGGAGGAGTGTGAGAGCAGCTGCTTCATTAAGATTGCCTGGTCAAGGAGCTTTCATAAACAAAACACAGAGACACAAACCTGGCAGACAAGGGATAGCAAAGCCAAGGACGATTAGAAAATCCTTCAGTTGTTAAAATCAAGAAATTATGGCCATGGCCAACATGGATTTTCCAGCTCGTAAGGCAGAGGATAAAAGAGGAACATGAGGACTTTTAGATTAGAGGGAGAACGTGTGGGGCTATGTGAAACTTCCAAAGGAAAATTGAGAGATGGGGAAAGAGTAACGAGATGAATAGAGAGGAGGGGATATAAAAAGGGCTGGTTGCACATAATGAGTTCCTGGTCAGTATGCTTGTCTGACCACTCCCTGCACCTGATCACCATAGTCTTCTCTTTAAATCTGTTCTTAACTATCTTTCCCTTTAACCTCATTAGCTATCCCATACGTGAGCGCTGGCTGAGTGAACAACTAGCATTCGAAGCTAGAGCCTGGGGATGGTGCCACCTCATCTGTGGAGCTAGCAGCTGGAATGAGTGGGAGTCTTGGTGCCTACAACTGGAGGCACCACGGCAAAGTTGTTTCGGATCAGCAACCGGAGTTGCTGACCTCCAGCAACCAGTGATGGTGACACCCATATCTGTGGTGCCAGCACTGGAGCAAGAGAGGGTCTTAGCACCAGTCTGTACTGCTCAAATGGGTTTGGGGGACTCTTGGGTTCTGCATGCCACTGTGTCTCCCCAGGTGGTGGAGGAGCCAGAGTGTGAGTGAAGGTAGGCTGCCAGTGTCAATGATTGAAACAGGGATCATGAGTTGTAGAGCCACAGCAACTGCAGTGGAGGAGAGCAGAGAATTTGTTTTTTTCCTGTAACTTGGTGTACATTGGTGTGTGTAATTTGCTAGAAAATCTCCAGCCCATATGGTGGGTAAAGGAGACACAGCATCTGGACAGTGATATCAGATGGACAGAAGGCCTGTGCTGATCTTTGAAGGATCTACAAGTGTGGGGATGCTGTGAGATGAGTGTGAATGCATGCATATGTTTGATAGCGAGCATCAAGCTGGATTAGCTGGCAAGTGGGAGGCCTGCACAGCAGGTAAGGCAGCTCGGGATCTGGGCAGGGGTCTCAGAAGGAAGATGCTGATATTTGAGATATCCACATATCTGCATATGCCTGTGAACTAAAGAGTAAGGGCATGTGTGCTTTCCCTAGTGAACTTCAATCTTCACTACTTGGAGATAAGGAAGGGGCCTTTTTCTGTCTGTATTTCTAAGTTTTGGTAACTATGAGTGGGTGCTGTTGAAGGCAGCATCTTGTCTGGTCCATGTTGCTGGCCATGTCAGTGTCCTGTGTGTTTGTGTGGCCAGGCAGAAGGGATCCCCAGGACCTAAAAGCCACCAGAGATGGCAAATGTTATAACGCCTCTAACAGAACCAACTCACTGGCTCTTTCATAGGGAGTATTTCAAAAGCAGAGGTATGGGACACTGCTGTTTGCATGGGCAGGTCATAAGTTTTTGGCACACACTGGCTCTCCAGTGGTTTTGATGCTTCCCACCGAGTTGGAACATTAACTGGTCAATAAAACCAGGAGACTATTCATAGCTCCCTGATAGCTAATCAATGCTTCTTGTGCCAAGCAGATTTCAGGTGCAGAAGGGGACCTACTGCCTTGGACACTCCCAAAGCAACACATAGCCAAAAATGAACAGTTCAGGAAGTCAGAGCACTTGAAACAGCACCTAAGAGTGTTTGGGAAGTCACATTTCCTTTCCTGACTTCTCTCTTTATCACCAATGCAAGAAAACAGTGATTGCGCATAGTAATAGCAAATTATATCTTCCCCCTATGGTGGGATGAGTGGATATGAAGAAATGCTTCTGGAGAGTGTTTCTGCACTGATACTGGTTGCAGCAAACTCCAGAGGCTTTGTAACTGAGTAAAGCACAAACTGGGAGGAGTAGCCAGTACCCCAGAGGGCTGCGCTGCCATCCAGAGGGACCTGGACACACTGGACAACTGATGGGCGGTGAAAAACCTCATGCAATTCAACAAGGCCAAGTGCAAGGTCCTGCACCTGGGGAGGAATAACCCCAGACACCAGCACAGGCTGGGGACTGACCTTCCAGAGAGCAGCTCTGCAGAGAAAGACCTGGGTGTCATGGTGGACGACAAGCTGACCATGAGGCAGCAGTGTGCCCTTGTGGCCAAGAAGGCCAATGGGATCCTGGGGTGCATTAAGAAGAGCGTCTCCAGCAGGTCAAGGGAGGTGATCCTGTCCCTCCAATCAGCCCTGGTGAGTCCACATCTGGAGTACTGTGTCCAGTCCTGGGCTCCACAGTACAAGAGGGATGTGGAGCTGCTGGAGAGAGTCCAGCACAGGGCTACAAGGATGATCAGGGGCCTGGAACATCTGCCCTGTGAGGAGAGGCTGAGGGAGCTGGGCCTGTTCAGCCTGGAGAAGAGAAGGCTGAGAGGGGATCTAATCAGTGTCTATAAGTACCTCAAGGGAGGCAGTAAGGAGGATGGTGCTGGCCTCTTTTCACTGGTGGCCACCCACAGAACTAGAGATAATGGCCACAAACTGAAGCACCAAAAGTTCCACAGGAACTTAAGGAAAAAAATCTCCACAGTGAGGGTGACAGAGCCCTGGAACAGGCTCCCCAGAGAGGTTGTGGAGTCTCCTTCTCTGGAGATCTTCAAAACCCACTTGGACGGAGTCCTGTGCCACGTGCTCTAGGTGACCCTGCGTGTGCAGGGGGGTTGGACTAGATGACCTCTAGAGTTCCCTTCCAACCTTAAGCATTCTATGATTCTATGATTCTTTATGCATGAGCATGATGTATATTATCTTGGACCAGACTCTGTCTCAATAGTCTATTATGTAATTCCATAGTCTAAATATTAATTGGTTGTATAACTGTACATTGCTATTTTTTCCTGATTGGTTTTACATTCAGCTGAGCTGTGTGGACTGTGTAAAGGCAGCATAAACCCACAAGAGTGACACAGTAATTTGGAAAATTATATTACATGGTTGTATTCAGTGAATTTTATGGGCACTTTTTGCTCATTTCTTGTGTGTATTAAGGTTTGCTGTGTATAAAGAAAAAAGATTTTATTCCATTTGGATCCTCTATCAACCCAGGAAAATCTTGAAATATAAATCTGGGAATAGCTTAAACTGAAATATTATCACACCCCTATAATAATATAGAGCCAATTATACTTGTGTCATTTCAGATACATTTATCTACCATAGCCATAAGAAAACTCTAAACAACCATACTATTTCTAGGAAATCTATGGCAGTGCTTTATTAATGTGTTTTTTTTTTCTTTTCTCTTTTCTCTTGAATGACCTTTGCTGAATTTTAAGCCCAGTACTTCCTATTCTGTTATTCGTAGACACGCTCAACCACATATTTATAAAGGGCCATTCAGGAAGGTAACAGAGCTCCCTTTTTTTGCAGGAGCTTGTACTGTAAATGAAAAATTAATTTGAGATGGCCTTTCCTTTAGACTACTCTTTTGCAGACCAAATATATTTTTTTCTCTATCTTTCCACCTAGGTTGCACTTTCTTAGCATATTATCTCTTGTATTCCCCTTCTCAAGACTTTCTTTAATGGTTCTACATCATTCAACCCAGGATTCCCAAGGCTGACCACTGTGCTCTCAGTAGTGACTCTACCCAATGTCTTGCAAACCTGGATACCCACAAGCCTATGTGGCCACATGGGATCCACCTGAGGGTTCTGAGGGAGCTGGTGGAAGTGCTCACCAAGCCGCTCTCCATCATTTATCAGCTATCTTGGTCAACTGAGGAGGTCCCAGACAACTGGAGACTGGCCAGTGTGACGCGCAGCTACAAGAAGGGTTGGGTGGAGGATCTGGGGAACTACAGGCCTGCCAGCCTGATCTCAGTATCAGGAAAAGTTACGGAGCAGATCTTCTTGAGGGCAATCACACAACATGTGGGCGACAACCAGGGCATCAGGCCCAGCCAACATGGGTTCATGAAAGGCAGGTCCTACCTCACCAACCTGATCTCCTTCTGTGACCAGGTGACCCACCTAGTGGATGAGGTCTATTAGCCTTTCAGCTGTGGATGTGGTCTACTTGGACTTCAGTAAGGTTTTTAACAGTGTCTCCCACTGCCTGCTCCCGGAGAAGCTGGCAGCTCATGGCTTAGACAGGTGGACTCTTTGCTGAGTGAAAAACTGTCTGGATGGCCAGGCTCAGAGAGTGATGGTGAATGGATTTAAGTCCGTCTGGCAACCGGTCATGAGTGGGGTTCTCCAGGGGTCAGTGTGGGGGCTGGTCCTCTTTAATATCTTTATGAACGATCTGGATGAGGGGATTGAGTGCACCCTCAGCAAATTTGCAGGTGACACCAAGCTGGCAGGAAGTTGATCTGCCTGAGGGTAAGAAGGCTCTGCAGAGGGAACTGGAGAGGTTGGATCAATGGTCAACCATATGAGGTTCAATAAGGTCAAGCGCTGGGTCCTGCACTTCAGTCCCAGCAACCCTATGCAGTGTTACCAGCTTAGGACAGAGAGCCTGAAGAGAACTGTGTGGCAGAAAAGGATCTGGGGGTATTGGTTGACAGCTGGCTGAACATGAGTCAGCAGTGTGCCCAGGTGGCCATGAAGGACAAAGGACCCTGCCTTGTATCAGGAACAGTGCAGCCAGCAGGACCAGGAAAGTGGTTGTCTCCCTGTACTCGGTGCTGGCGAGGCCGCACCTTGAATACTGTGTTCAGGTTTGGGCCCCTCACTACAAGAAAGGCACTGAGGTGCTGGAGCGTGCCCAAAAAAGGACAACAAAACTGGTGAACATGCTGGAGCACAGACCTTACAAGGAGCAGCTGAGGGAGCTGGGGTTATTTAGTCCAGAGAAAAGGAGGCTCAGAGGAGACCTTATGGCTCCCTACAACTACCTGAAAGGAGGTTGTGGTGAGGCGAGGTTGATCTCTTCTCCAAAATAAGTACCGATAGGACAAGAGGAAATGGCCTCAAGTTGTGCCAGGGGACGTTCAGGTTAGACATTAGGATGAATTTCTACATGGGAAGAGTGATGAAGCATTGGAACAGGCTGCCAGTGGAAGTGGTGGACTCACCATCCCTGGCAGAGTTCAGTATAAATGAGGCGCTTAGGGATATGCTTTAGCAGGCATGGTGTTAAAGGAGTTACGGTTGGTCTTGATGATCTAGAAGATCTTTTCCAACCACATTTCCAATTCTATGATTCTATGAATTTCAGCGTTAAAACAGGAGGTCTATTTCCTGTCTTTCACAGGCAATATTCTTGTTTGTATGTTTGGGTATGACTTTTGCCTAGTTTGCTAGAGCATTTCCTTCTTGATGCTTACTCAGCTTTGTGACCTCCTGTTTTCTGCTATAATGCCCCTTGTCCCACATTCTGTATATTTGAAGGTGATTTTTACACTCTCTGAACTTTCCTTGAAGATTCCTGCTTTTATTTGATTGTTCTTTTACCACCTGTCTTGACCCCCACCTTGGCCTTCCTCACCAGCTCCTTCTGGCAGGTTGATGACCATCACATCTAGAGTGATCCTCACCCATTTTTTTTTTTACATCAAGAACTTGTCACTGATGAATAGAAAGAAATTAGATAGTTTTTGTCATTCATTTTGATTCCCAGAGATGTCTCAGTAGTTAAATCTCCTTTAATAGGAAGAGAACAAGTCAAGCAGTCATTTTTTTTTTTTTCAACTGAGACTGCTTTTCATGGAAATATGAGTTTAGTGTAAAGGCTAGAATAATCCCCATCTAGAAAATTTCGTACTCAAAAAAGTAAATCAAACAGTCTTCTAAAGACAAAGGTTTGCTGCCCTGAAGGACATAGTGCTTTGGATGATTTTCTGAACCTCTTGAATACATGCCATATTTATAAGATCACAAGATGCACAAAATGTATCTTCTTCCATATTCACCTAGCACAAATGCTATAGTGCATTAAACAGTGCAACAATATATGAAACAGAATAAATTGTTTATCTATCTTAAGGCTTCTTCTGTAGTTACAAGTCCTCCTTAATTAACACTATTATCCTGTGTTGGAAATCACCAGTAAGGCTTACTCAGCTGATTCTGGTTTCATGGTTCATAGTAGATCCCCAGAATATTGCCAGCTGTGTTTTTACCTCCTTTCTCTTTTTACCACAGACTTTCTCCAGTTCTAACTTCCTCTGTATTTTGGAGCAGTTACATCCTTGATATACAGAGTAATAACTTCTCTCTTGTAACCCTATTCTTCCCATCTGTCCTTCCCCATCTAATATTAAATCTTTAATCTCTTCAATTTCTGTTATACTTACTAAATCATATTCTTATCCAGTATTAAAACTTCTGAGTCTTGATTATTAGCTCTTTATTATTCAGTTTATTAATTATTATTATTATTTATTCTTTTCATAAGGCATAGCATTACATCTAGCAGATTAGCAGAGCTGGAGCTGATTCCAGTCTTCCTGTTTGCTTACTATAGCAAGTCTGACTTGCCCAAATTGTTTTTGTTTGTGTTTATTTATTTGAATAACTATTATATAGACAGGTATTATTGGGCTTTTGTCACCAGTCACTAGAAGCAAATTTTAAGCTCCTGTTCACTTTACAGACTGTCAATTCAGAACTTCAGTGTCTTTCTGATGTTTTCATTATGAATATTTCAGGCAAAATACTGGTTTTCCCTGAGAATTCTCAAAATTGTTTTTCAGTGGAGAGAAAGAGGGAAAATTACATTAATTGTATGCATTTTGAAAAGACATAGATTTTTAGGAAATGTAAAATGTAATGGAAAGGAAAGGAAAGGAAAGGGGAAAGGGAAGGGAAGGGAATGGAAAGACAAAAAAAAAGAGAAGGAAGAAGGAGAATGAAGAAGGAAGGAAGAAAGGAAGGACAATTGTAAAGTCTAAGTATTAATCTCATTTGGCTGCTAGACCTCACAAGAGGTCCATTATTTAATCTCTCTTGCCTTTCAAACATTAGAAAACCTTAGTTTAATAAAGCAAATTAAATTAAGACAAAATCTATTACAAAATACTTCAGGGTAAAAAAAGGTAATGGTTGAAGTGGGACATACTAGATTACAAAATCAAAAGGAGTAGTTAAAAATTAGTCTTGCTGCATATAATGAAATTAAGTGTAAGAAAAAAAAAACAAAGAATATTTGAAAGAGAATGACAGACTGTGACTCAAGGGTGTTGGGTTTGTTTTCTTTCTCCCCTTTTATAAAGATCAGTGAATCTTAAAAACTACTCTTTAATTTTGGTATCAGATGGAATTTTTTAAAAAGGTCAAACTGCTCTTTATTTATTATTCCTATCAAAAGAAATACTTAAATCATGTGGGTTCATTCGTGAATATTCTCTAAAATTCACATGTTAGTACAAAACAATTGTTTCATGCATTATTTCATACAATTATTACATATAAGATTTCTACTGTAACCTGATCTGAAACTATGTTTTTAACAACCATTTTCAAAGAAGCAGCTAATTATGGATTGTGAACTTTCCAGATGAGGCTTGATGCTGTTAAAGCGATTTATTTGATTAGTCTTTAAAGATTTATTAGTGGGGCGAATTTCTGCTCAGATTTATCCAAATAAAAGTGTATCAGTGTCAGTGAGCTCAGAGCTTGGTTCAGTATATTTTCAAAGATATTCAGTCTGTCTGCTTATCATTCTGAGTATGAATGGATATGTAAAACTGTCTATATAAGTTATTCTTTAAAATATTTATAAATAATATATTCCAATATTTATATTCATATGTAAATGTGTATATGCATACATTTACACTTGAACACATGCACATTTTTTGATGTGTATCAGTGAAGATACAAAAATGTGTATGTCATCCTTTTTACTTGTATATTTGTTATAGGATATTCATATTGATATGATATAAGTCATATAAGTATTTCAACAGTGTACATGAGTTTTGTTTTTTTACTTACCATTATATATGTTTATATTTTAAGTTTATTACCATGCTGCAGATTCAATCAATGTTGCATATGGCGGGTGTGATTGAGAAAGCATCTCCCTTAGGGTTTATGTTTTTATTTGAAGAAAATAACCTGTGTGATGATGTGTCCCAGTCTCATTTTCAATCCAAAGATTGATTTTAAAATCAAAGTTGTTAAGGTTCCCAACTGGTTATGTTCATTTTTGGAAATAGGTTTTTCTATGCATTCAAGCATGTTTGTCCTCTGAAAAACGCTACTGCTGAAAAGGTCTCTAAAGGTGCCATTTTTCATGTCTCTGATGCCTTCCAGAACCAATTCCAGTTAACAAGCAAGAGGAGGCTTGGCTTTCTCTGCTTTTGCTCTGCTCTCCCTTCTTTTCTTGTTTGTCTCCTTTCCTTCCCTGTCCCGTTTCCTTAGGCTACTTTTCTTTTCTGAATTTTAAGTTGTGGACATGATACCTTACATTTTTTTTTTTAATTGCAATTTCATGAAGCTCAAAGTGAAAATAAAATTGCAATTCAAGGAAGCTAGTGGCTGGTGATATATTATTTTTAGATGCATATGTGCGTATGTGATTTTGATGTGCATACATGTCTTGATACATGCTTTAAGTCACCATTATTCCAAACAGAAAAGGTAGTCATGTAAGTGCTAATAAGACCGATATATTTGAATATTAATAGTTTGAATATTCCACTGAATATTACTAGAGTACAGCATTTATATATCACTAAATGTTAGGAATATTCTTTATTTGTTCTAGGCGAAAACTGAACTAATACTTGGAATTCACTTGTGCGGTCTTAGAGGGAGAGAAAAGTTATAAGCAGCAGACAGTGCAGGTATTTAAATATTACCTAAGATTGCTTTTCAGTGTCATGATTATATGACCCTGTGTCTTCCAGGCTGCCCAGCCCAGCATCTCTTTGAATTCCAGTAGCTCATGAAATATTGAAAATAAACCTGTCTCTAATCTAGGATTTAATATGGACTGCCCTGTGTTTGAGACCAGTGTGGTCCTCGCTCTCTCCCCAACTCCTTCGCTCCAGCCCTCCATCTTTTTCTGTTTAGAGGGGAAAAGAGAGGGAAATTCCTATTTGGACAGTCAGGAAAAGCCTGACTGGGCTTTCCAACCCTGGGCTCTGAAATTCTTTTTCAAAAGTTTAAAACATTAATTTTAGACATTTTGCAACTCTTTTTTATAACATCAGAGAGTCTCTGTACTGTTACCTCTTTTAAATTGATCTTTAAGAACCATGCAGGCATGTTAAATTTTGGAACATTTTTTCCTAGAACCTTAGGATCTAGATTTTTTTTTTTCTTTAAGAAGAGGCTTAAAAATTAGGAGTTTAATTGATAGAGAGTTTGGGAATTCAACAGGTCAATGCAAGTATCAGGAGGATTAATTAGAGCTTTTTTTGTTGATGTTGTTAATTGTAACATTTAAACGATGAGTAAATTAAAATATACTCAAAGTATCTCTGATATTTTATGCACTACAGGCTCTAAAAGCTTTCTTAAGAGAAAAAAAATTCACCCATTCAGATTAGAAAACTAAATACCTTCTATACAGATAGTATAGTTGCTAGTCATCAAAAGACTCCCCTGAGGGCTCTTTAAGGACCTTTATGAAATAAGCCTCATGTCCTCTCAGTTAACGCTGGACTGGTATCTGCATCATCTACGTAAGCAATAATTCTCATGAATTGTTAATTCAGTCATTGAGTAACGAGAGCAGAGATTATAGATGTGGAGTCCAAACTACATTACTTCATTTAAAGATCTAGACATGACAGCTTCAGGCCATAACTTCATCGTCTGGGGGGGTAGAGAAATGTTTGCTCTTCCCTCTCTCAGAGAAAAACAGTCTTTTTATCAAGCTGCCAGATTAATTGTGCTTCAAAAGATCTGAATTCAGTCAGAATACAGGAGATGATTGTTTTTTAGATGCTCTTGGCCTTTTTTTTTTTTTAATTCTTATTGAAACTACTAAATTACATGAGAAAGAACAACCTCAGTAAGAATTTTGACATTTCAATCACAGTAGGGGTTTCACAGTCTGTTGTGGTTTCAATAAACTAATGTAATAGAAGTTATTAGCAGCAGATATATTATGGCTAATATGCAGAGAAAATAGGACACACCAAAATCTCATTATACATCAAAATTTATCTCCTTCAATAAACCTTAATTCACATGACATTAAAAATAGACCAAACCCTAAATTCTAATCATTCAGACACTATTTATTAAAAATATATTTTTTCTTATATGTATGCAAATTAACAAAGATTTATAAAATAAAATTAATAAAGATTGGGCACCTAGATAGTTAAAATATATGTATGAAGTAATTTCTTCATAGTTTGTCATGTTTTACAGTATACAAAAAAAACCCTCACTTTCCATGAGCTTATCAGCCAGTGCTTATATAGATACACACTGTATGAAAACTGAAAAAAAAAAAAAATGTGGTGACATGAGCCCGAAATTTCTATTTTAAGGACAAGGTATCTACTGAAAGCATGTTAAATGTTATATGACTGAAATTATGATTTAGCTAGCTATTATGTGGTGTTAGAAACATCAATCTTTCCAGAAATGAACTGGTTACAGCTATGTACTGAATAATTTCTAGATAGTGAGGGGAGATTGGAAATGTAACTGAGTCTCATATTAAAGTTACTTTTGCACATGCCAACAACCTTTGCAAAATTTCTACCCTCAGAGTATGCACCTCTAGAAGTGGAGATAAGGATTTTTACTCAATTTGCAGATAATTTTGCTGCAAGAAGAGGATATGGGGAACCAGCATAGAGAAGAGTTGATGGGGGAAAGGACTACTGGCAGCCACGCACATACTGTGTTTGGGAGGAGGTGTCTTGGGGCATCGACGGAGGAGCAGGGTGCATGCAGCTGAGAGATGTGGGGAACAGCAAAAGAATCAATAGCACAGAGAGCAGGAGCAGAGTGAACTTGTGAACTTGCTCCTCCACCCATAGTGGGGCTTCTGCACCAATTTGGTGATGCCTGGAAACACAGAGAACATGTCAAGTGTAGTTTGAAAGGGAGGTAGTTTTAGCACACTAGGGGAACTTAGGGGTGCTTCTGAGTCAGTCTCTGAGGCCCTATCCCTGCTTCTCCCCGGGCTTGATTGCTCTGGTGACCTTCACTTGGTTCTCCTCATCAGAGCAGGACACAGTGCTGGGCAAGAGCCTCCTACTGCATCCTTCACTTTGCCTTTCCCCTTCCGTGTCACCTTCTCTGATCTCAGTAGCCCTATAGCTCCCCTCTGTTCCCTCCCGCAGACACTGTTACTTCAGGAAAGCAGAAAAGATTTCATCTCAGCTGTGCCTTCTTCTCCTTTATCTCTTTAGCTGCAACTCATCTCAAATGTACATAATAGCATTGATCAACGAAGAAAAGTTTTAGAGGTGTTTAGTTTGCAGGTAGTGAGCTCTGGTGATTTGCAGTGTTGTACATAACGTGTTTAGTTTAGGGGTTGTTTTTATGAAGGTGCACTTAAGCATATCAGCAAGGTGGGTTTTTTTAGCATGTGTGTATATCTAGGTGATTAAATAAATGATGCAAAGATGTTTCTTGGTCCACTAGGAATGTGCTTTTGAGTTAGCCTGTAAAACAAATGTCTGCTATGGAGCAAGGGCTCAATAACAATTAGCATTTAGCGCAAGACTAGTTAGATGAATGCATGATTGGTACATTCTGCTCAAAGAACCCCATTACTTGGGGTTTTATTCACTGAAAAAAATCAAAAACCCTTCTTTTTTATAAAAATGCATAAGGAGACACAGTGACTGTAGATGCGGAGGGGAAGGGGAATTCCGCCCTTGCTGCTACCTCACAGATTCAGGAGAGCATGGACATACCAAACTCTTTCAATACCAGACATGGTGCATGTGTGCATGAGTGTAGGGTCAGTCCAATCCACTTCTGCAATAGTGAATCCAGGTGTTTTTAATTCAACATAACCTTTCTCTGTTGATTAAAGCTTTGGTAAACTGTGTTCTAGGTACATAAAAGGATGTATGCCAGCTGATGCCAGCTTCTGCCAGCTAATAATGACTACCGCATCTAATTGACTGTTGCACTAATGTATTATTAAACAATAATTTATTTATTTTTGGTAAATAAATTAATTTCTTTTCCCATTGAAGTAGCCGAGTCCTAGCTCAAACCTGTGGGGGGAATGTCTACACTGTATTCAGGTGCTCTTTAGTGGTGCAAATGCATACATATGCAATTAGCCATGCCACATCTGACCCCTAACTTTCAGAAAAAAATACATTCCCTTCTGTTTCCTTGTTTTTTAGTACACTTATTCCTTTTCTTTCCACTCATTTAACCTTTAGCTAGCTCCAAGATAAACTGTTTAATTATGATCATGGTAGTGGCTCACCTGAGGCTTTTGTCTGGTTAGCAGGACTGACCTTTCGCTGATTTGCCTACACCTCCCTGCTTTAGACTTCACAGTGCTGCAAGGGAAGTGACTTATTTTGTTAAAGCAGAGAAAAAAGAAATAATTATAAAAATAATAATAATGTGAAATACCGCACCTAGCAAAATGGTTTACCTGCCTCCACATCCTTCGCCCCTTGCTCTCACGCTTAGTTGCTCCCTGCAGGTTGACAGACTGAGCAGCGGTTGTGTGAGAACCAGCCCATAGAACAAGCAGAGCAGTGCTGGTGTTTACCCACTGCCTGGCGCACTGTGGCTAAGGAATGCCTTGACCAGGTGTTGCTGCTTGATATTATCCAGTCTGTCCCGAGTTTGGAGAGTACAATGACAAATGACATTTACAAAGACTAAAGAAAGAACTATAACAAGGAATAAGATATAACAAATGAGAGGAGGGAAAAAAAAAAGCTACAAGCATAGTCTTCCCAAATCGTTTTATCTTTGTTTATAAACACACTATATGTAAAAAGAAAGGAGAAAAGGGAGCTCTGTCAAACCAGACTTCTGTACCATATTTCACAGAGTGAATGTTGCTGACGCTATTCAAAGGGAGAGAAGTTCCTGCTTGTTTTGCATTACTTTTTACATAGAAGTTGCATAATATTAACTTCTCAGTGTACCTGGGTTAATCTCTTAATTTGGAAGTTTATCAGTATTTTGGAATATTCATATATTTCATAATCATTATTTCCATGATTTGGAGTTGTATTTCCGAATTTAGAATTACGTCTGCATCCATGTCAGGAAATATTTGCAGCTGTTGGTGTAAAATGTTTAGCTGGTCCAGTAAGAGAAGGCAGATAAAGTGAGAAAGCGGATGCATTACAACACCCCCCAGAAGCTCTGGGGATATCCACTGCACTTTCTCAGCCTGGAGTGTTTATTGAAAGAGCATTGGCGTGAAGGTGTTTACACAAAACAGGGAGGCGAGGTGTACCCACAGATAGAATATTATAAGCAACTTCAGAAGGGAGCCTTTGAAGCAGAAGTCTTTTTGAAATACTGATAATGCTGACATGCTATTTAGAAGGAAATTGAGAGGATGAATATCAAGGGATATTGTTCTACATTAAATGTTTTATATACTGGAACATATGGTACAATGGAGATCTTAGGCTGGTAGAAATGTAATTACGTGAGTACAATCATGTCTCTGTGCTAATTGTACAACGAGGTTCAGGTTAGAAGAATAACCTTCTATTTAATGTATTCATGAGCTGGGTTGACACTTGAACTAGAAATAGTAACTAGATAAGGGGCAGAACATATGGCTCATGGATTCCCACGAGAAGCTGAAGGAGCTTTCTTGTCTTCTCTAGGCAATACTCGTGGAAAACAGAGCCAGAGCGAGGGACCTGTCAGCAGAAGTGCAGTGACACAGGCAAAAGATAAAATGATAGCTAAACTAGCTTTTAAAATAATACCTGCAAGAATTATCTTTAGTAGCAAGCTGTGACTTTTTTTTTAATACTGAAATAGTTTTGATGCATTGTGTTTCAGTTTTGATTAATTTTTAACTTTCCAAAAAATGCTGCTTAAGAGAGAGCAATTAGTGAAGCTAAAATCAGTTGTCACAATGTGAGTAATGATGTTGTGAATTTTGAAATGATTCAAGGTCATGAAATTTTCAGAAATAGTAACTCTGAAATCTGAACTCCGAAAACTCTGAAATTTTCAGTAGCCTTTTTTGTTTGTTTGTTTTTAATTAACCTTTGCAGATCCAAAAACAGAAGAAATCCTTTGAGGGTGAAATCCCATCTTAAATGTTCCTGCAAGAGGATTCCAATTTTTCTTCCTTTAGGAATTCCACCTGTACTACTTGGTATTCCTTGAGCTTTGGGTAGGTTCTCTCCCCCATCCTCTTGACCCAGTGTCTAGTCTGTATTCACCTCTCTCCCCACCGCAATGTCAAAGAGGAACAGACATTTTGCATTTAGTCATGGGTAGCATCCACATAATTGAAAACAAAAGCTGATAGTGGCCATTTTATTAGTTAATGGTAGCCATTATGAGTAAAGCTTGACAGCTTTGTATCACCCTTTACTGAGACAGACTGTGCAATGCTTCCTGACAAGTTTATGATACTCAGAATAATAATAACTGGCAGCTCTGCACAGGTACCTCTCACTAAGGGAGAGCAGAGTACCACCAAGAACATGGAAAAGGAAGGAAGGGCATTATAGGCACTCTGACCACAGCATTTAAAAAACAGAGCAGAAGAAAAGTCAGATGTTAGGTCATCGGCAACCCCTTCCAACACCTCTCACAACATAACGAAGAAGTGAAAAACCTGGTTTCACTGAAGTCCTTGAGAAAATCAAAAACTAACCAAAATGAGTTTTCCCAAATAGTCTAAATAAAGGGCACATTGCGACCAGAGGAAATAAGCCTTGTTCAATTTTTAGCTATGCTGCTGTCAAGGCATGAATTTGTATTACTTACATTTAGCTATTGTTTTTAACATATTCATAGTGGTGAAGGATAAATTTGTTTTGCCTAGTTGATGCTCCTAATGCTTGGAACAAATTGTGACAGTCCTAAAACATGTGACTGCCAGGAAAAAAAAAGTCTTTAAAAATCCCTGAGCAATTTAATTTGACATTATTGATCCACTGTTTTTAATTGGTTTGAACAGCACTCCAAGAGAAGCATTCTGTATTTTGCCATTTGAGATACTGTCTGGTTACTGTGCTGAAGTCTAGACACTGTCTCAGTTTCCAAAGGGCATGAGTGTCCCTGATGATGTCGTCTTCAGGGCAGTATCACTCTGTACAGGGTAAGGTATTTTTGCCTGTTCGTTACCCCTCCTTTGGTAATTAAATCTGCACAGTCACTGAGTGAGATTTACCTGGATCTTTAGGCTTATGTGTTTGCTCTCGTGCTTCCATTGACCTGGTGTGTTTTTTTCTATTTAACGTATTCATGAGCTCTGTTGACACTTGAACAAGAAATAGCAGCTATGTAAGGGGGGAAACATGGTTTATGGACTCCCATGGGAAGTTGAAGGTATCCTCAGAGAGGGACTCCTCTTGAGCGAGTTCAGCCCTGGGCTTGCCAGATAGCCCAAATGCACCGAGAGCCCCTCTATGCCCGCAGTCCGTGGTGGGCACCTTCCAGCCTCCCAGGAGAAAACTCAGATGTAGCGTTTTCTGAGCATCCTGAATCACAGTGGTGCTATCATGGCTCTGCAGAATCACAGTATGTAGATACACCTTACGGCCAGGACAGGACACAGTGAACCCTCTGTGGGTGACAGAGCAGTGCAATGATGTTCGGTGGCAGAAACAGGTCTCCATCACCTCCTGCAGCGTGGATTCTCCCACAAGATATTGCTATGAGGTAAATGGCCTCAAGCAGAAATTCAGTTACATGTTTTGTCTTTTATAAAAACTAACAAAATGAAGGAGACTTCTTTCTAATAGTGACTTTCTTCTTCAAAAGTGTTTTAAAGTTTTTAATAGTTTTTTTTTTGTTTTTTTTAAAAGAAATACTCTTTTATGCAAAGTATTTTAATGCCTTTTTTTTTCCTCCTTTTTCCCGAACAAAAAGCCCAAATGAGTGTATAGGCTTCTAGGAATCAAAAATGAACAAGTTACCATAAAAAGAAAAGGCTCAAAGTACTATATTGTATATCCTGAACAAAATAGCACATTTTTAGGATCTCACATCCATATTATACTTTGTGTTTCTCTTTTTCCACCTTCTCATTTAAGATTCTTCTGTCTAGATCTTAAAGAGTCTTTTGTTCAGGCTTTATGTTCATTGATTCAAAAAAGATTTCCTACTGGTATTGCTTAAATATCAGGAGCGGCTTTCTAATTTACATGGTTGCAAAAATACCGGAATTGATGTTATGTTTATGTTAATCTGTAACCATTTTTGTTTGTGGTGGTTCAAAAGAAAAGATGAAATAAGCAGTAGGAATATTAGTGAATCTGTTTCAAAGTGTTAGTGAATACATTTTGCTTGAAACTTTTTTTCTGTTTTTTTTTTCTTATTCTTATAAAAACTTTGAAAATGTTCTCTCCAATCTATTTTTTACAACCTTTCTCTTTTATTCCTGGATATTATCTTTCTCCTCATTTTCCTTCCCTCTGAACCTAATCCACAGCTATCTTAAAAAACAGATTTTATGAACTCTGAAAGTAGTCCAGTGTCTCAGTCTCTTATTGCTGACCATTGTTCCAATCTTTCATAATCTCTTTCTCTTTATATTTCTTTTTCTTTTCCATCTTTGAGGCTTCTAGTTTCTTTGAATGAGTTGGCTTTCACACTTGAGAGCTGTAGGTCTTGTATACATTATGGAGGATAAATATCAGACCCAACCCAGGAACTTTCTTATTTAAGAAACTCTTAAACACTCAAAATGGAGGTGAGCCACACATCCAATAAATGCTGCTAGCACTATACAGTTTTTCAGAGAAACAAGACAATACAGAGCTACTGTGTAGCAGAGAAGACCTTCAAACATATCCATCCTCTAGTTGTGGTTAAGTGGTTGCTTTTTTGTTGCTTTTATTTTCATGAGAAAACCATGTTGAATGCATTTGACTGAATGCAAGGTTATTAACTTTTGCAGTGAGAGTACACATTCCCCTGTTTATGGCATTCATTTTTATTTCCCATGAATTAGTCATCCTTCCCCATTCCCTGTTTCCTCTTCCTTCTGCTCCTACTTGTCCGTTCTGTATTTCCATTTTCCTTCCCTTTATCTCCTCTTTCCTTATTATTCATTTAAATCAGGATTTTTCTGATAAAAACATGTGAACAAATATCTGCACAAGTGCAAAGAGAGAAAAAAGAAAAATAGACCTGAAGATAGCATGAGGAAACATGAATGGCCAGAGCAGCATGTGCCGTAATACCAAGCAGGAAATGAGTTAGTGCCTCATTTATTGTCAAAACAGAGCATATGGGCAGCATGGTGTGTTGCTATCAGAACATGGTGTTAATTAAAGTAAACATAATCTATTTGTAAAGTGGTAATGTCTGTAAAAATAACAAATCTACAGAATCTAGTAAGTATTTTTTTAAGTGTTTGAAATCAAGGATTTTTTTCCAAAAACAATTATAGGGCTCATCGTGCAGTGTTTAGTCACACAGGTTACTTAGCGACTGTACAATATCTGTGAACAAACATCTTCAGTTTTTTCTACATCACATTTATCTGCAAAGGCCGGGCATTTTCTTGTGTGCTGTTCATTACAGAAGTGCTTAGTACCAAGTGATTCTTAAGGACATGACATTTTAATAGGAGTTGGAGTTCTTCAGAATCCTACCCCAGAGTAAGAAATCAATGCATTTCTAATTGGTTGGCTATAAATAATATTTATGAGGAACTCCTCACTCAACGTTAAGAAAAAGAATGAATTAGGTGTACTGCATAGCTATAATACTTATATAGCACATATATGAGTAATATATTGAAAGACTTATGTGTATATTACATCCTTTGCTCAATTTTTTTTTCCTGAATGCTGAAGGACAGAAAACTCCCGTGGGTCCTCATTGTCTGTAATCTTTTTTAAGCACTGCTTAGCTCAACATAAAACTGATGGTAAGTGTCAAATTCTTATATTTCTAAACTTTCAAGATTCCCATCATTTTCTTTTCATATAAACTTGCTTTACATTGAGGTACTAACTATTTCAATATACCATCTACACCATCACATTAGAGTTGATAAACTCTTCTCATCACTGCTGTTATGTTCTGGAAAGGTATTACCAGAATATGAGTAGCGGATCCCATTGATGCTGGGAGTGCTGACATTCAATGCTATTAGTTTTGCAACCAGTTTTTCATTCAGCTGACACTATTACTCGGGATGTGGAACATCTCCTTTTTTCAATTCCAGGATATCCATTTCCCTGTTTGATTTACCTTTAAGAAGGGAAAGTGAGGACTACTGCAGAAATAGATTACTGGGTATTTTTGCATAAGCCTTAAATCTGGCTTCCTGAGAACTTTGATATGTTCTGTAAAAGGTTTATTATTTGCCCTATTTATGCTTGTAACTTTAACTTGCAGTGTATAAATTAGAAGACAGACTATAAAAGACTGAGTGCAAACTTCAGAATGATTTTTCCCTTCTTTCTTTGCAAAGCCGAGCTCTTTGCTTTAAAGTGTCTTTTTTTTCATTTTTATCTTGGGGCAGTAGCGCTTATTAGAATATTAGGTCAATCTTCTTATAAACATGCCTTGTCATTTAAACCTTTCTTCATTCTTACTGTGCTGGCAATCTTACTTTTATCATTTTCTGTTGAGTAATTACTGTAAGTGCATTAGTAAAGACCAAACCTGGGTTTTCCATTTAATAGCATGCCTGGCTGTACACAAAAGGGACAGTATTAGAGCTCTACATTCCATTCCTCCTCCCTCACCCCAAGGAATGTAAAATTACCCATGGATATACCATGCAAAATAATGACCAAAGAGCAATTCTTATAGGTTATTGCATAAAATGAGTAAAATAAACAATTCAGAGTTTTGATAAGATCATAGCCTCTTAGGCGATCATTTGGTTTTATGATGATAATTTCTTATAGCAACTCCCACTTTCTCTCATCATCTGCTTTTCCTTCCAGCTTCTTTCTTTACCAAATGTCACCAAGCCTATGACCATTTTCTTACAAGACCAAGCTCGCTACGCTTTCTGGCATGGATCTGAGCAGCGGAGCCCTTTATTCTTGCCCCTTCGGTCGCCCAGCTCCCCGCGCGACTCGCACTTGATTCATGGTGAAGGGCAGAGCTCTCTTTCCATCAGCTTTTTTTTTTTTTTTTTTCCATGATCTTTACTCTGAGATATGGAAGCTCTTGATCTGTCCCTTTCATCTGAAACGCCGTCAGAAAGACTGAGGCTGAAGCAGTATCTTCTCTTTCCAGTTGCACAGTTTGTGTGCACCTTTCGCCTAAAAAGCATTTGTGTGCTTATGCACACGTTTTTGTTCTGTTTTCATGAAAAAATGAATCAAGAATGGTACGAACCTGCTTCCCTCTGAAACACCTCAGACTCCCTCTAACTGCCGTATTTATTACCTGCAACTTGTGTGGCATAAGGGAATATAATGACAGATCTAAATAATTAATGCTAAACCACCTACGTTATGTGACTCAACATCTGGCTCATTTACAAGGAGAAAACATGAGAATTTTTATGAGAAGAGTCTCTGCTTATTCACTGCAACTAATGTTTAGAATCTAAATATACTGGCATGTTTCTTAAGCTTAGCTAATACCTGGTCTCCTTCAAGGCTGCTAAGGAAACATGTCTTCATTTATATATCAGTTAAGAATGTTTTTATTGATGTGTGCCATATGGGAATGTATGTATGTTCCAAGACCTGAAGTTGACACATCAGTCTATAAAGCTAATGCTATAAAATAACATTTCATTATTTATATTGGGTGACTGAGTAAGACCAGAAATCATGTGAGATGATCAGAAAATAGCTTCAACTTAATTTTGCATTGATTATAATTTCTTGAAGGTGTTGTCATAAATAGTGTAAAAAATATTTATAGCTCTCACAGAATAAACAGATTTTAAACAATTATGCGCTGATGGAAATGTTTGAAATCTTTCTGAGTAATACGAAAATCTTCCTGTGAGAACGGAAGGGAAGATTAAAAGGAGACCTAAAATAAAAAGTTAAAAGGAAATCAGAGGCATAAATAAAGGACTGAACTGAACCATAAGTTCTAAGGTACTATAGTTTATTCAGATATGTTAAAAAATGTAAAGTAGATGGCCTATTATATACCACTTTCTCACTGGATTTTCCTTCAGTCTGCTATTCTCTGACCACCATTCTAAAGCCAACGCATAGTTTAAGAAATTATTCACAATTTTGTTAAAAATCAAAGATTTTTTTTTGTTTGCTTTTGTTTCGTATGGATACAAAACTCAACAAGCAGGTGAACTATCAGAGAAGTGAATTAAGTGTTACAGGAGGACTCAGGGCAGAGCAGGATCAAACTTTGCCAGATGACTGTTCACCTGACAAGACACTGACATTGTCAGTGATTTCCAAGGCCTTTCCCCTCTATTCCCTCATACAATGTATCCTTTTTCTTTAATATAAACTTAATAAGGGAGGAAAAACCCTGTTGATCAGCATAAATATATTTACAAATGAAAGAAAATAGTTGTTTTTGTAAGTCATGCTTTACCTTCACACTCCTCTGTTCCTTACAACAGCAATTACATGCAATCCCTTAGAAAAATATATGATTGTGAGAAAGGGCACCATCCCTAATTGTATTTGATACAGCTGCATCCAAGTCTAAATCACTAATGTAATGCTCTTGTGTAAAAAATGTGTAGGCACATTCATACTGACACAAATACAGTTTAAAGGAAAAAAAAGCCCTGTTTAGATAGGCTAGGGAGAGCTCCCGTACAATGTTTCCTATAATTCTCTGGACTTTAAGATATTAAAGCATAATTTCATGATATCAATTTTTTTTCTTTATTTCTTTGTTCTCCTACTGAGTGATTAGTTGCAGGTTGGATAATTCTGTAAGGATACATAAGTTTTTCTTTATCATTTAGCACTTACCCATGTCATTTTTCCTAATTTTGTTACCATGTTTGCTGGTACAAAACAAGATTAAAATGTTATGGTGAATCTGTTAATTTTGAAAAAGAAATGTTAAGAAAGGAAAAACTCTATTTTATCATGCATAAAGAGTGTTTGAACAGTTTAAAGCCTGGCCCTTTCCCCAGGATATATGCATTGCCACAAAATTAAACAGAATGTTATCAAATTACAATGCCCCCCAAGATAAAATTCTGAAAGTGGTCTTATAAAAAATCATATTTTCCTCAAAATCTCGAGAAAAATATCAAAGATAACTAATAGGAAAATTACTGCAGCAGAGTGCTCTAGCTTTCATATATATAGGTGAAATATTTTCATGGATTGATAGAGAGGAAACACATTTCCCTCTGCAATTTCTCTTTGCTCAGCAGTAACTTTATAGCCGAGTGAGCAGAAAAATACCCATTTCAAATGAAAAATACTGTATTTCCTTTCCTTGTCTTCCTTCCCAATTGGCTATTAAATGAAAATCTGTACTAAACTTGCTCAGTCTTCTTAATGCACAGTGGAGAAAGTATAAGAAGTTGTACTATTGTACAGTATAAAATTAAGATTTTGTGTGCATGTGTGTTTTAGCGTGTGTGTTTTTATCTTGACCTTGTAGAGGAGACTGTATAACAAACTTGCTGTTTTGTTAGGGGTGAATATACCAGGTTCACCCTCATTTCTGCTTCACTTTCTCAGGTTGGAAGGGGCTTGTTATTCTAAACGGAAGTAAAAAGAATCACTGAACTAAACAATTTGTTTTGCTTTGGATTTAGTTTTCCAGGGACCAGCACTGGAACACTAGAACACTGCCAGGCTGTAAAGGTTATCTCATTTATGTGACAATGTATGAAAACTGGATTATTAAAAATGCAATTGCAGAGTTCCATCATTTTTCTTTCAAAGAGCAAGTTCTTATACACCAGTTTTAAATTTATACAGTAACATATTTCTTTCTCTATTCCAGATATTTCCAGACACAAAGCAAAAGTACAAGTCCATCACAGTCAGAAATTAAAAAAAAAAAAAGGGCCAGAAAAGTAGATGAGGACAGGATATTGCAGGTATAGAAATAGAAATGTGCACACATCCAATAAAATAAATATATAAATGCTGATTTATATCATCAGAAGTTTCTGGTTATGAATCTTTGCCTGATTTTGCAGATCTACATCAAATACACTGAAGTGCATCCTTTGAAAGAGCCTAAAAAGGCATGCACACAAAAAAATGGGTATATACCCTTTGAATTAGGAGTAATACTGTGGGATGAAAATTAATACATACCCAAGAACCATTTGAGGAAGACTGCACGAAACTTCAGTAGTAATGGTAAGGTATTTTTCAGTTTGTCATTGTTTTAATGAGTAGGGTTATCTAAAAACAAATTATGAAAACACACATTCTCTGTGTAGACAAGTATAAGCTGGCAACATAAAAAGAACTGCTTCAGAAACATACAGTCTTTCTAATTCCTTTTAAAAATGGGAAACCACAAAAGCTAGGAAAGATCAGGGTAGATTACCTTTCTGCGTGTGTATCAATAGAGTTATTAATATGTAACTATTGGCATTTACAGAATAGAAATATTTCAAATACAAGAAATACCTCTTCTTTCTTCTATTACATGTTTTCTAAAGCTTTAAAGAGGCTGAGCATTAAGCTGAGTAAGGCCTTATATCCTCTGGATCTTTTGTGAAATATAGAAATGTAACTCTATTTTGCACTCTGCATTCTTCTTCTTGCAGAACCCTTGTGTCTCCTTCGGCAGCTGATAATCTTTTTCTCTGTGATCTTTGCAGAAAACTTGTTGCCCCAGACCAGAGAAGGGAAGCATGCTGATGAATGCAGTTAATTTGACTGGCAAACTTTATCAATTATTGATTAAAAATTAAAGAAATCAGAGAAACCAGTTAAGAAACACTGCTGCCTGCAATCACCTGAGCTATGTGCTGTTTTTAAATACAAGCAATAAAAAATGTTTTTATTTGTTATGAAAGCACAATAGATCTGTAGATCAAGCACACATCAAAGTGCACTGGAGAATCACAGTGCAGTGGCATTTTTACAAAGTCAGTCCTTAGAGAATAACATTTTTTAAAGTGTGAGGTTATGGCATGATCGAGGACCAAATAGGCCACCTTTGTGAAGGGTCATGTAGCAGACAGGTAGACGAATGTTTTAAAATAAAGTAAAAAAAAAAAAGTGCCTTTTTTAGGGAAAATGGGAGATGTGTAAAAAGAAAATCAGCAATAAGAATAGGGAAAAAGACACTGAGAGATTTAAAATATGATGGGAACAACCTGGTAAAGCAGGATCAGCACTAGCTGAGGAGGGGATACAAAGAGAAAAAAAGGAGAAAGGATCATTGAGTTATTCATAATTACTCTTCAGACTAGAAAGAGGGCCTGACTAGCTGTCTACTAAGACAAAAACATTCAGCACTGAATTATCACCCTGAGGGATCAGACCGGCTGTGAGATGACTATTATATATGGGTTCCTTGCACAAAATACTAAATAAAAAGAAAGGTTCTGAACACATACTGTACATTCACTCACTGCTGAAGGGTTTGGAAAGAAAACAAAGTACCTCATTCCCTTCCAAAAATATACCATTTATTCATACAAATTTCAGCAAGTCACATCTGCATACCATAGGAACTGATCACTTAACACCTGGAAATATTTTGCAATATCTCCTTCACATTGCACATTTTCAAGGTGCAATTTCCCCATGAATTCTGATTACTGAATCCTAAGAGGGATCATCCTTAAGGGGGCAGTTCAAATTCTTATTCCTGGCTCAAGCTCTGTGTTTTTTAAATTCTTTTGTCATGAGGGGTGCTGTAGCTATAAACCTCCCAACTGGTCAGCAGGAAAGCTGCGCGGACATTAATGTTTATTAGCAAGCTTTTCAGCAGAGTCATAACTAAAGTGATCTAAGCTTTAAAACTCCAGTGCCAGCTGGAGAATCAGAAAATGTGCATGAGGCTTTAATTAACTGTAAAATCTGAAGTGAACTGCATTGCACGATACCTGGGGATTTCAATGAAGAACGTACATATGTTCTCTCTGCTAATTGAAGATGAGCTGCGTTTTAAGGGATGGCGTCCCCTGAGGTCGTAGAGCCAGAGAGAGCAGAAAACAGGAGAAGAATTTTAAAGGCCTAAAGTAAACTTTCTGTTAATGGCCTGCCCTTTGCAAGCAAAGTGTATTAACAAATTATCTCTGAGCTGATTTACTGCATGTTGTGAGAATTTTACATGGAAATAGGGATGAGGCACAAAAGGAAACTTCGTTATTTCTCTTCCTAGTCATAAAATACACAATTTAAAGGCTTTTTTTAGCTCTGTGACAAAAGTCGTGTTTAGGATTATCTTTTTCTTTTTCATTGAGCCTTACTTTTTCACAGGTGCACAAGAACTAGCAGATTGCAGGGGATTTTGGCATGTAACAGGGACAAATGCCGGTTGCATATCCTAAAAGAAAAATGCAGATTGTCCCAAAAGGGGTAGTAAGGGACTGTTAGTAAAAGATTCCAGCTTTCACATCTCCTCTCCTGCTTTCCAGTCCGCAATGTGTAGTCACTGGCTGCAAGTCCAACAGCTGCAATATTTTCCCCTCTAAATAACTTTGCCACATGCTGGGAGGTATCTGTACGAGCAAGCAAACTGGATCTTGCTCCTCAATTAAGTAAGCTTTTCCAGCTGCTCTTCCTCCAGTTTCTGCTCTCTCTGTAAGATGAGAGTCATGAGTACAGAAAAAGCATGAGGAGCTGCAATCTGGAGCCAAAATTCAGCTGCCTCCAATCCTTCCCTTGGGGTACGACAGCGAAATTGCTGAGCAATCTGGCATCCTACAGATCTCAGTATAAAGAGACATATTAAAAACTGGGAGCAGCGGAAACATTACATAGATGCAGTTCATTTCGTTCATGATGCCGTGTTACATCACTTGGTGAGAAGTGTTAGGCACACCTAATTTCATATTAAATTGTTGCAGGGAGGAGGTGAGAGGAAGTATTTCTTCCAGATTTATGAGGCCCACACCAGTTGCTTCTGGAAGTTTGTGATATCTGCTATTGCAGGTCTCTGAGACACACGTGACAGGTTGTGGGGAAGAAAGGTATGGTGCAGATTAAAAGGGCAGTGGAAATTGCTTTTAGGTGCTCTGCGGGGAGCAGGAGTTTACAGCTTATCCAGAGTGGTTGAATTCCACTGAGGAGAAAAGGCAGCACTGGGGACAAGAAAGCATTAACTGATTAAGTTTGCAGGGAAAGAAAACGCCTGAAGGGCTAAAAAAAGCGCAGGGAAGCAGAGAAGCAGATATGAAATTGGGGAGTCTCAGTGTCTGGATTAATATGTTAGGAAGGGGGATATAAGAAAGAAAGAAGTGTGTGAAACAGCCTGGAGAAATATATTTTCAAGTCTATCTCCATACGGGCAAGATAGACTGGATTTGTGTTTTCCTGTTTTACTTTATCCTGGATTCTTCCAAAACTGGTGTGTTAATGAAGGTAACTGCTGAATTTGAGTGTGTAATTGGTTGGGCCACGTTGAAATGGGCTGCGAATACAGAATATTTTGTAAGCTGCCTGCAGTTTTAGTGCAGTTTACACTGGTTGCACTTAAGTTTAGCTTAATAAGCAGCTGGGTGAGAAGAGCCTTGGTCAGTGTGCAGCACTTTCTGAAACAGCATATCCTCGACCATCAGGGTGTTCAGAAGCCAGCTTTCCTGTACAAATGGAAATAAAATGAATGTGAATTAATAAATGGCTATAAAGGTAGATAGCTGTCATGACAATTTGCTGCTAAAATCGAACAGCTAGCCATTACATATCCCGTTATGTCAGCAACATAATTATAGTTTGTCTTACAGTTGAGACAGTTTTGAAAATGCAGTAGAAAATATTGCCAACATAATCTGAAATGGTACCTGGTTGCTGAAAAATAATGATCTGTTAAGATATGTTTACTTTCCATTTCACATTTATTTCATATGATTCTGCTAAAAAAAAAGGCACAACCAGACAAAAAAACTATTCAGGAAGGAATTGAGGAAAGTAAAGAAACTGAGTCTCTCAGCACATAAAATATTAACTACAATCAGAAGGGAAAACTGTTTACATCTTGTTCATGTGAAGTGTGTGCCACGTATAGAAGGTGAGCACATAAAACATGATATTTAGCATGCATACTTCAGGTTAGATTAATGATCTGGCTTCCATTAAGTTTAACAGGCTAAAGATCTAGCACCTAAATTAGAGGCTCAGGAGAGAATTAATTTGGGTCATTTTTCTTGCATCCTCAATTCCAAATGTGAAAGTGAGGAAGAATATGTTATGGACACACAAAGTGCATTATGTGTTACTGCTGTTGTTAGCATTGAAGAGTCAGGACTACTACAGCCCTCCTCATTTTTTGTACACTTCATAGAAGTTGAACAATTGATGTAGCTCCTGTTTGTACAGAGCTATTAGTACTATCATTATTTGTCTTTTTGATAGTATCTTAATATTAGTTTGTCAGACTATGATGAGTAAACTTAGCAGTGTCAGAATTCTAAGATCTTCTTCTTTTTTTCATATTTTCAATTTTAAGCCTAATTGATGCCAGATGACTGGCTGGACTTGTATTTACTTGTTTTACTTAAGCACTAACTCTGAGGCCAGCTCAAGATCAATATGTAATTTCAAGGGAGGTTTCCATTGACGAGGGTGCACAACCTGGCAGTACAGCATAAGACAGAGGCCCCTGGGTGATCCAAATCCCCAGCTGCGTGAAGACACGAGGGGCTGAAATCATAAAGTCTTTCAAGGATTAAAGTGTGTGTCCCTCTCCCTTTCCCTAATAGAAGCAGGAGAGCTCCTGGGGCAATCTCCTCTCTCTTTGGTTCTCCTCTACCTTTGAACTGCTTGTGGAGACCTGTCTGCCCTTCTTAGTTACAGAGTAAATCTCTTGTGCATTTCAGCCACGCTGTCATCTTGGTATGCGGCTTGTAGAGCCTGGAAAACCAGACACTGCTCCACCAAACACAGAGTTAGGAAGTTGCTGGACTTGGGAGCATTTTTCATTCTTTGCATCTCGTTGGGGGAAGGCAGGATATCCTTGAGCATCAATGACTCTGTCAGAATGCAGCGTTGTATTTACATATTATTTGCATACTCTAAATAGTTGTGTTCTTCTCATGAATCTTGCATAAAACGAGCATATCATCTGGAATAATGTGCCAAATGGAAAAGGTTTGCTTAAGTTTTATTAAAGAAATAGAATTTGGATTAAGTATCAACCTGCTAAGCACTCTTCTGCAATCAAAAAATATCTTTGTTTGTTTTAGTATTTAGATTGTGGCAATACTGAAATTATACTAAGCAATTAAACTTTCCAGGCGTAAAGGAGATGCAATCCTTATCCACGTCAAATCTTAAAGTTAAAAAATGCTAAAAAGAGTTTTAAAGAAAAGCAATTATAATTCATAAAAGCATGACTATTTTTTTAATGACTAGTAATACTTACTTGTTAAAGAAGGGAAAAAAGAAATATATATTTATACATTTGTACAAAAGAGGAGTTCTGTTTTCTGATTTTTTCTCTCTCTATTCTGCCTGGAGACTGGTCCAATGAATCCATATGCATGCGTCAGATCCAAGAAACTAAATCATTACCATTGAAGAACTCCAGAGGGTTGTGCACTCCGAAGTATTTTAACCGCACTGTTTAAAGATAAAAGATCAGATTGCCTATATAATGTTTATGCTGCCCACCTCTGAAGCAAGTTCCTGATTGAAGCGCTCCATAAAACGTGACCTTCTGGGTTCTCACACTGTGCATACAAACTAGGCAGCTCTACCTGAGCGCTGATGAGCTGCAGTGCCAGTGATTTCACAGGGCTCAGAACAGCAGTGTCTGATACTGTATCTTGCCAGCAAATTGCATCCTTTCGTTGTAAAGCGTTTCGGTGGGACTGGAGCAGGTGTGTTCTTAGCAGGCAAAGGGATCTAGCAGACCCGTGGCAGCTGAAATCAGATTGGAAGAGCTGATAATATCACTACTGGTCTCCTATGTCTCTGTCAGATATTGCCACTCCAGCACAGGCATAGCTGATCTACAAGAAATATTCATCCCAGGGCTGGGTGATAATAGCATCTTCAACTGCCCAATTTCAGTCATCCCTTAATATTTGTTAGAGTGCTAAGGCTCACTGTAAATTGGGAAAAAAAAAATGAGAAAATGGCCTAGAATCTGATTGCACTTTACTGTTTTTTTTGTTTTTGTTTTTGTTTTTCTCCTAAGTTATGCTAAGATAGCATTAAGATATTCAGGCCCAAATATAAAAATGTATCTTACTTTACTTAGTAAAGAATTGTTTTTAAATCACTATGCTTTACAAACCCAGTCAGCTACAGTTTTGTTTTATTTTGTTTTGCTTTGTTTTTCCAGCGAAGGCTGTAGTAAAGAACAGATTATTTCGCTCTTATGATTCAGCATAATTTCTGCCTTTCAGCCATTTTTGTCTTCTAGAAAGAACCTGTAATTCCTGAATTGTGAGTAATATCACAAATGGTTTGATTATTTTTTTTAATTCATTATTAATATTCCTATAAAATATGGTTGCTCAATTTCTGCCTTTTGGTCTTGGCTAATGTAGGTCTTATCTAGTTCCAAAATGGGATAGGGGGAGGACACAGTTTGAAGAAATGATGGTGGATGCAAAAATGATTTCAGAGTTTTAGAACTCAAATTATAATGCCATGTTTAGAAAACTGATGGAAAAAAAAGAATACATGAAGAAGAAAACAGCAGTGGGAAACAAATTAATGTAAAGAAGTAATAAATGAAAACCCTATGCCTTTATCTACACAAATACTGTGAAATCCTTTTTAAGAAAATCTCATTCTCCTCCCCCCTATTTTTTTTAATAAAATCGTTTGGACTGTGCTCTCTTCTTTATTTTTTTTCTGCCTGACACATTCTGGTTTTGCAGCCCTGGTTATTAGAAGCTTAATTTAAAATAATTAAAATAAAAAGTGAGAACAGATTTGGAAACAGACATTCGATCCTAATGCCTGAAGCTTTAAAGAAGGCAGCAGTGTCTCAAGAGCATCTCTAAAATCAGGTAAGTTAATAATCCAGGAGGTGCACACATATGTGGTGGAAAAAATAAGAGGCAGAACCAGGGCTGAGAGGTTTAAAATGAAAAGAGAATTGTGGATATAAACTTATTAAAAAAAAAAAGATGAGGAACATAAATATTGCAGAAGGGAAGTAACCATCCTGAAAAGAATGGACAGAGAGATTTCAGTATTGGGTGGGAAAGTTAATTCACAAAATAGTACATTGAAGATGGCAGTAAGGAGACTCTCTCCGCTACGTTACACCTTCTTCTTAGTCTCTAATGGTCCCAGCTGCTTGAAATCCTTCTTTTTCTATTTTCTCCTGTTCTTAAGTAACTAACACTCATCTCAAGTTTTTCCATGTTTTCTTTTCCCCTTTTGCCCAGGAAGGGATCAAGAGCAGTTCCCTTTCTTCTGAAAATAATTGCTCTCTTCTTGCTTCAGTCCCAGCCAGTCTTCCTACTGTGAGGTTATTGTTTCTTTCAGTATGGACTTGTGACCCTTTCTTTGTGGTAGAAGAGTTGAGGAGTTAACCTCCTTTCTTTAGCTCTTTTCTTCTTTGCACCTTTCAGCGGTTTTCTGTGCAACTCTTTTAGGAAAGAAAAAGGAAAGGCTGAGTAAAGAGGCTAGATGAAATGATCTCATGATACTTCACCTCATCTTCTGCAAACTGTATTTTATATCCCATCATCTTTGGAAACCACAAGGCCTTCCACTATAATTTCTTGTGGTAATATTTTTGTCCAAGTGTCTGCATAGAAGTGTGGAGAGATAGCTGTGATTGAGAATCAAAAGGGAAAGGCAATTGATTTCTAAATTAAATTATATAACATTCCCATATCCTTTGCTGGTTTTGAAAAAGTACAGTGGCCTTATCAAGCCAGAACAGTAGCTAAATGCTCTTAGCTTCTCTATTTTTTTTTTTTTTGAGTATGCATTTTTAATTCTGCAATCCTGTACCATTCTTACTCATGGAGCAGTGACAAGAGTAAATACGGTGGTAAAATTTACATTTTTGAAGTGATAAGGTGAAATAACCTTAGGTGTGTGTTAGAAGGAAGATGTTAGACTGTAATCAATATCAGGTAGCTCTTTTTTTTTTTTTTTTGGTCATCTTGGCTTGATATATTGCAATGGATCTATTATTTCAAAACTAGTGACACAGTATTTTTCTTCCTCTGCCAGTTTTCATCTTAAGTGCAATCTGCTCTTGAACAAGTGCACAGAGGAAGTTTTCACACAGTTGGGATTCTCTCATTGAAAAAGCATTGAGGTAATTTTAAGAGAGCTTCTTCGTGTCACTACAAAACAGTTGATGTTCTTCAAAATGCCACAGAGTATGCTGATGACTTGCTAAATTTTCATTTGCTCTCAAAACAAAGAAGAAAACAGGAATACTCTGATGAAAACAGTAGTGTATGTTATCTGCCAGAAATATGAGGCCATTTTACTGAACAAGCAGATAACATACCCTTGATTACAGAGGTTGATTGAAACATTATTCAGCTGTTCTGTTTGCATGCAAAACATGATCCTGATATTTCAAACTGACTAAAAAAAAAGAGTGAAGGAAAATTCACAAGTCCAGTTTTTATAGTGATGTGATGGAAAATACAGTTCATAAAATCTCAGGATATTTCTGAGAAGACTTCTGGAAATACAATGATGATAGATAAAATAATAGTAGGTGAAATAATAATGAAAAGTGATTTGGTGTTTGTGATGTGTGGATCATAATATGCATGTGTCTGAAAAGCTGATTAGACTTCATAATGTAGCTGGCACATCAGTAGCCAGAATTTCAATGTACAATAAATCTGAAGATCAACAACTTCAAAAAATCCTTGATGTGGTCACTAAAAATAAAAAGTTTAGGGTCATTTGTAAGAACTACACCAACTCTAAGCTGTATTTATCCTTCCTTTGTCCTTCAGGCTTGGCTACTGGCTACTCCTTCTCTTCACTCAGTATGCACTCTGTGAGGTGCAAGCTCACAAGCTCCTTTCTCTGGATATCTTCTGCTCACTAATCCCACAGTCTCTAGAAGCTCTTTGTCCTGAGTAGACCTGCTTGCTCCCAGGAAAAATGCAATTTGCTCATTCTGAAGAGGAGAGGTGCTTCCATGGCATTCACACAAACACATTCACTGAGGTTAGGAGGAACTGCTGGAGTTTGTCTACTCCAGCAGAATGCCGAAGGCTGTGCCCGTTGAGTTTTTCAGTATCTCCAAGGACAGAAACTCCACAAAATCTCTGGACAACCTGTTGTGGTGTTTGAGCATCCTCTCTTCCTTCCTTTAAATGGAATTTCCTGTGTTTCAGTTTGTGCCCGTTGCCTCATGCCCTTTTACTGGCTACAACTGAGAAGAGTCTGTCCCCACCTGTTTTGCTCCCTCCTATCATGTATTCATACCCATTAATAAAATCTCACCCTTAGCCACCCAACCTACTCTTCAAAAGAGTATAATGCCACTTTGAACAGCTCAGAAATAAATCACAAACTGCTTTTAGAAAAACTGTGTTTTTTTTTTTCAGGTCCATTGAAATACCTAGACAAGATGTCTAATTTGAACATGTAAAATACGAAATATTTTTTCCTTCACTTGCAAACACCTTTCTGTCCAGTCAGACAGAACCTTCCCTTAAAACATTTTACTTCTTGATATATATCTGTTACAAAGTGTGACTGGGATGTAACCCCCAGGTACGATTTTCTTAGTCTTCTTCAGGGTCATATGCAGTGCCTACTGCCTGCTCTATAACCAACAGAGACCTACCATGATCCCTAGATAGCAAATACCATAAATACCTATATTAATACCCTTAATGTCCTTGTACTGGGGAGCCCAGAATTGCACAGAACCTCTGATGATAACTTTATTAGTTATTATTGATAGTCTTTATTTTACTTCATTCTGATAAAAAAAAAATCTGTGGATGTTGAAAATAATTTGAATGCTTCTGCTTTCCAAAATAATGTTCCCCAAATAGATGCAGGTAATTTCAAATATGCAAATTTAGTTGGAAGTAACTGATTTTGCAGAAGGTTGTGTTGAACCGAGTCATTCCTACATTTTGTAGGTTTCTGAGACCTTCCAAACATAATAGAAATACAAGTTTAAGATGGTTCCAGGTGCATGGTTCTGTTTTCTGTTTTCAGCCATGATCAGCTGATTACTCATCATCATCTGTTGCAAGCCAGCTGTCAGCTTACAGGGAGATCATTGAAGTCATTTTGGCTGAATAAACAGAGTTATTTCTGAACTGAATGTCAATTGGTTTCCAAAGCAGTAGAAGCAATAAAAGTGGTGATCTCAGTAGCAGTAATCAAGCTCTACAGGCAAGCATTATTTTGCTTCTCTAAATCATATTAAACTATACTTTGATTAACAATGAAACAATTTCTGCTCTACAGGTTCCAGCTTCTACTTTGATATTAGGATGAAATTGTGTGTCATTGATAGATTAGAAAATTTGGTTTCAAGAACCCAGAATGAAGAGCTTTGTTTAGAGCTTTTTTTACTTGTATTTTAGATTGTTCTTAACAGTACTGTATTAGTGACTTCCTTTGTCTACTTTTATTGAAGAGGAAAAAAAAGAATTCTCACGTTAAAATTCAACAGTTCCTTAATTTTTTCAGTAGTCTTTAAGAAGTGGCTGAGAGAGGGCTAAATGTTTCTGTTTAGGACTATGCCAGCAGCAATAGCTGTATAGGAGCTGTGGTACACATATTCTGTGTATTTTGATTTGTTTGGACACATAAGTCTATATATCCTATTCACGAATGGTGACTGCTTTCAGGCAACACTGAATGTACTGCAAATGTGCAGAGGAAGTGCAGTATGTTGCTTGTATAATTGATTGCTGGATCGAACAGATCCACAGTTGTGATTTTCCAAAAAGCTGCAGTTTGCCTGGAGTGGTTATTCATTTCTCAACTGTATGCTTGCAAAGCCCAGATAAATCTAGAAAGTTCTCTGCCTTGACAAAGGAATATATTCAGGGATCTTCCACACACTTACCCATCATGAGTAATCATGAGCAAGACTGAAATAAATAAAACAGCAGCAGAGATTAGGAAACAGCAAACTGAGTTTGAATCAAAATAATGCTGAAAATTTGTATTTAAGGATAAATTTAAGCTTCAGTCTGCACCTGGGATGAATGGGAGAGCTCAAAAGATTGTGGTCAGACTATTTTCAGTGGTGACCAGTTGCAGGACAAGAGGCAACAACCACAAACTGAAACATGGCAAACTCCATTTGAATATCAGAAATCTTCTTGGCTCTCAGGGTGACTGAGCACTGGAACAGGTTGCCCAGAGGGGCTGCGGAGTCTCCTTTTCTGGAGATACTCAAAAACCTCCTAGATGCAATCCTGTGTAAGGTACTCTAGGAGCCTCTGGTTGAGCAGGGAGATGCGAGTAGATGATCTCCAGAAGTCCTTTCAACCTCAACAATTCTGTGATCCTGTAATTCTTTGAAAGTCATACATACACACATATAAAGCTTGATAATCTTTTGTATAGTCCATGATTTTTTAACCTGTTGGTCTGATGGTCTTACTATTCTCATGTGAAGTGAAATTTCTATGCCACTGAAAAATGAGTTAAATGATTGAATTTATTACTTTCACTTCTTGTGGAGATATACTTCCCCCTTTATCTTTCTAAAATAATATATCATTATGCCCATTTTTCTTGAAGGTTGTTCTCTAACACTACCATTTCAAGAGTAAAGTAAAATGTGGTGAAGTAAAATGTGGTTCAATATTAAACAAACAGGAGCTACTGTAAAGAAATTAATATTAACCTTCTCTTGCTATACTGAGATCAATAAGCACATCATCCACAACATCTATCAGCCAGACTTGATTTAATAGAGTATGCAAACAGTGTAATAATACATGCCTCTAAAAAAAAAAAAAAAGTTTTGACATTATTCATTTAGATTAAACAACCATCTGGCTGTCGTCTTAATCACTTGACCTAATTGCAGGGTGGTCATTTAGCACATGTTTCAAAGTGATTTCAGGTAGATGAAGCTACCATGAAAAACATCTGTTTTATGTCAGAAATTAAAGTTAAACAATTAAAAAGCTGAAGTGCCTCTGGGGTCTGTATGGAGTCCCTTGTTAAAATTTCAGAAGCCAAATCGAGGTATGATTATAGTTAATTTTCATGCCTCTGATGAAGCTTATTTGTTTTCTGGCTACTGCTAAATCATTCCTGCAGGGACCAGGCAGACAGGCTATCAAGAGCAAATATTTTTAAGTAGAATATTGCCATATATAGACACAAGCAAGATGATTTTCTTTGGGGACTTGCATAACAAAAAGTGCTGTGTAGATTTCTAAATGTCCTTATGGCAAAAAGTAAAAGGACTTGAGACTTTCTTTGTGTAACTCCAGTAATAGCAGTTGCAAAGTGAAACCTGGATCAGTGTGACTGAGGAAATGCAATAAGCAATGGAAAGCACTCATCGTAGGTGTTTGTTGCTCTGTCCTGCTGTCCTCCAGGTGAGAAAAAGTTCTTAACCGTGGGGGTGACAGAGCACTGGAACAGGCTGCCCAGAGAGGTTGTGGAGTCTCCTTCTCTGGAGATCTTCAAAACCCGCTTGGACGCAGTCCTGTGCCACGTGCTCTAGGTGACCCTGCGTGTGCAGGGGGGTTGGACTAGATGATCTCTAGAGGTCCCCTCCAACCTTAAGCATTCTATGATTCTATGATTCTATGTAGGAAGTCATCTTTTAGAATAAGTATTGAGTAGATCTCTTAGTCCATTATTCTTGTCCTGTGGAGCATGTGCTTACAGGACAGTAGCGTTCCCTGTCATGAAGCTATGCTAAAGCAAAAGCTTAAATGTCAAATAACAGTATAGCAATTCAGAAAGGATCACTTGGTTGTTTAACCCAAGAGGGAGATATTTCATTTTCATATCAAACAGTACCCCCTTTTATGTAACAGTAAAATGAAATTTAAGGATGAAAGTAGTGTCAATTAATTTCTAATCTAGATTCTTAATTCTTTTTCCTCTAAAAGGATGACTAAGCAGGGTTGAGGTCTAGCTAGTTTATGTAGCATCTGGATGTCTCAAATCTGCATATTTCTGATTAAAAATTAAGTTTGTATGAAGATATTTTTCCTATAATAAGTAAAAAACAACAACAAAAAAGGAATAGCAATTGCCGTTCAGAGTGGGTGTTATTCTTCACTGCTCTCTATCTCGTTATAGTCTGCAGAACTTACTTCTGAGAAAGGCACAAGAAAATTCATGACAGAAAGTTATGGTTGAACTAGGGAACAACTATTTTAGTTAGTATGATTTAACTATGGAAATGTTCATGGACCTATATCACATATCTCAGCAGTTTGCTACACTGCTGAATTTCTGAGTTTCATGAAATCTTGTGGCAGAAAGCTCCAAAAAAATTATGTTTCTCAAACATACTTTTTTTAAATTCAATTTAGAACAGTAACTGAAAGAACTAACAAGAAAACAAGAACTGACTAAATTCAGAACCATTTAACTGAAAGAGTTTGTTTTTACTATTCTAGGATGGTAAGATACCATGCATACTCTTGAAAGAGTTTAATTATGTTTATTTTCTTGTCCTGTTTCTAGTCAAATTAGTCAAAGTCATCTTATTCTTTATATATATATGTACATGTTATACATATATATATATACATGACTGTCCTTATCATGCTTCTGATACAATCACTTTTATTTCTGTTATTTGAATATATATTTATTTTAAGTAGTAGGCCCATAATAGAGAAATGCATTTCAAAAGAGGGTATGCTATTGTTTTCTATGATTTACATTATATTTCTATGATTTATATAATGCATTCAGTATTTAATTATTTTTTATTTTAGAAGAAATTCATCATTATCATTTCTTCAATAATCCTTCTATGGTTGATTTCTAGCACAGCACAAGGAGTTTTTTTTCTGCTGAGAACTCTAGACAGGCACAGGGCTCATTCTTTTGGTGTATTTCGAATTCAATATGATAATATCTCTTTTCTTTATATCACCTCTTCACTGGACACTTCTTTGCATTTACAAACAATAAAGTTCATTTGCTAGTATTCTTCGCACTTCTTTAGCATTAGTGGATCCAGTGATGTTCCCTATAGCCTTGTATTGGCATATCAGCCAATTTACATTAGAGAAGCCAATTTCTTGGTAACTGATGATAGCAGTGAATTGCTGCAGAGAAGTATTTTTATATCATGTGTGCATTTATTTGGGGTCTTTTGTATCAATGGAAAAATTCCTGTCTCAGCTGTATCATTATAGGACTGTGACTAAACTCAAGGACTCAATAACTTTTACTCTTGCTGATGGCCTTTTGTTCTGTATTTTACTAAGTGATTTTGCAACCAGAGTTATTTCCTTGTATTATTTAGGCACAGAAATAAACAGTAATAAAGCACAAAGAATGATGTTGGAATGGTAAAATGGAATTCTTCCAGTCTTTTATCTGTCTTGCCAAGGATGTGTCATGCTTGTTTCGAGCCTTCACACTGGGCTTGGGGATCTATAACAAGGCAAGTACATAAGTTGGGATACTCTTGCCTAAAAAAGATATCCTTCAGATGTCATCTGTGCAATTGGAACCAAGTTTTTTCTTCTTTTTATATAGACTCACACACAGACACACACAGATATATATATGTATGTATATTAGAATAGTCAGTGAGTGATTAATGGGTACTCTAGAAAAGCAACTGGAGGCTGGAAATCTGTCAAAAATTCAAAAATTGAGACATTTCTACAAATAAATAGGTGAAATGATTTGTGTGCTTTCTAAAAACTGGTTTGTTAAGAAAAACTTTCTATTGAGTGCTGATAATTTTACAAATTAAGTGATAGGCATATCACAGAGCCACTTAAAATGAGAAGATAACTTCTTTTCTTTAGAAGATTCATGTTTCCAAGTTACATATATCCAAATCTTGACATCAGGGAATAAGCAGAGTATATCTATTGGGAATAAAGGGAAGATTCTATCTTATCTGGGTTTCCACTTCATCTGTTATATCTTATCTAGGTTTCCACTTTATCTGTTATAGTTCAGACTTGCTGTATATTTCTTAACAAAAGATGCCCATCATTTCTCTGTGTGCTGGAATAACTGAAAAGGATGAGATGAGTCATTGCTGTTTGGACAATGAATCTACCTAGAAACAAAGGTATGGGTCTTCTCATTCTCTTTTGCATACAGATACCAGAAATACGAGACAGTTGTTACTAAGGTGATGTTACTACTCATTTGCTCCACTTTTCTGAATATTTCCTGCCTTTTTTTTTTTTTTTTTTCCTGTGGTATTAAGTGGGCTATTATGGACTATGGTGCTTGTAAAAGATGGTGAATAGTACATAACAATTCTGCAGCCATGTAAAATATAAGTATGTCTATCACTTAAGAAGAAATATCTTGGTAGCTTAATGCAGTGGAAGTTTTTTTCATCCCCTCTTTTAGGCAGGCCCAAGATGTATTATTTTTACTTTACATCCAGAATAATGCGTCTTTATGACTCTTTTAGAACAAAAACCAATACAACACAGAACTCAAGTACATAGGTGTTTCAACATGGCAAGATAACTTCTCTTCTCTGTGCAATTTTTATTGAAATTGATTATGTCTAGGTAGGCACAGAGCAGGCTTGACCTAGCCAGATTTCTGTGGATATCTGTGGACTTTGCAACTGTAGCAAAGATCAGACAAATTAGTGTTTGCTCATTCTAATTCGGATGTGTAGATAGGGTTTTTCAACAACATGTGACTTGGCTAGTGCTGCTGACACCTTTGGGACCCAGGGCTGGAGCATGCATGAACTGATTTTTGTCCTACATACCAATTGAAGCCTGGTATAATATTTCCTGATATTAATTCTCAAACTGTTGCCCCACAGCTGAGGATTTTGGTAGCCCTTTATCTCAGAAACCTTATAGAAAATGTTAAAGTCTTGAAAAACAGGAGAATGTAAAAATAAAGAACATCTATATTAGCAATTATGTTGAATGTATTCTGTTGAGTATATATATAAATATATATATATATATATATATGTAAAAATCTACAATGGAATTATAAAACTAAACAGATTTGTATGTTACTGTAAGGTATTGTACAAAAACATATTTTCTTATGTATTTAATTTAATCTAAGTGTAATTCATTTAATTATCCTTCCCTGTGGACACTTTCCTCCTATTCTTTCTGTTTTCATGGCTGAAACAAACAGAATTCTTATGTACTTTTCTTCTTTCACTGGGTTTCAGTAAAACACTTTCTTTCAGAGAAAGACTATTACATTTTAAAACACACATTTCCTTCACTGGGTGCTTTATGCAGAAAAGCTGAGCCTGCAGGATATGAACCAGATGGAGAAAAAAAAAAAAAGTTTAGTAAGCTGTTCCTTAACATTCAGTAGATATTCAGACGATTTTTGATGAATTTGCACAGCTATAGGGAACAACATATATTATGATGTAAATGCCATCAATATGACATATGCTTAAAGTTCTGCGTATAAATAAATAAAACATATTGAAATGCCTGCTGCTTACCCCAGCTGTTTATTTCTCACAGTGTACAAATGCCAGAGAAAAATACTTTAAAAAATGCTTTCACAGTGTTTTCATACTGAGTTTGAGTCATAAAGCAATTAGTAATCTTAAATCAGGATTCCTAGCTGAATTAGGGTCAAGTCCCATGAGTGAATTTCTGCTTTTTGAGCTGGGAAACATGCAGGACCTTTTATATCAAAGTGACAGAAAATGATGCCTTGTTTCAAGATTACCTTTTAGGTGAAAAAATATATATGATCTCTTAACGAAATGTTGATAATTCATGGATGAGTGGATATAGCTCTTTGATATCTTGTTGGAATCAGTGGAAAAAGAACTCCAGGTGACATCCATGTGCTCGCCATTTATTCCCAAAGTCAGTTTTCTTTGCAAGTGATTCAGTGACCAAAAAGGAGTAATTACAGATATGTATGAGGTAGGAAGTATAAAACTGCCAACCAAGAAAGTCATAATTTGCTAGGAAATATATAGCAATTCACAAAGCATACCCGTTAAAAGAGTCTTCTGCAGTTGTTAAAACTTGATGCAGCTGAGGACCAGCATACCTAGAATTTTTGGTGCAGCATCTGGTAGAGCCAGTGGCTTCCTTTCCATTCCACCCGCATTATGCTGCCAGAGACCAGAGGGAAGGAAATGAGTTGACCTGTGACCAGTGGACTGTAGCCATGTGTTCAGTATGACCATGTATTTTCTTAAGTTTAACTGCTTGCTTGAAGAGAAGGGTGCTAAAATCATAGAACAGTAAAAAAACCCATATACCTAAAAGAAAATGTTCTGCTGCTCTGTGGAATGTAAAAATCTTGCATGTTATACACACTGTTTAGTTCTAAAAGGATCTTTATTTTCATAATAATTCGTAACCAGATCTATTTTGGAAAATCGGGAGCCCAGATCTAACTTTCTTTCACAAGTAAAATTCCTCACATGCGAAAGTAGGCTTCTGTCTGGACTAAAGCATGTAGATCCTAGCTTTTGTGATTTTTGGTAATGCATCTACATTGCACAAACAACAAATAATACATGTTAATAAGAAGTATTAACAAAACTTGATATTATTTTCCAAAGCATTTGACAGCTTTGGAAGCTTCCTTTTTCCCAGAGATAGAGCTGATGGTAAGTCTACGATTGATTTCATTAGGAGTGGAGCTATTTTAGCATTAGAATGTCTTTGAAAATCCCAACAGATTGTTAATCCTCAATCTATAATGCCCACAATGGTCTCACTGGCACACTCTACAGTGACTGCTGCTAAGATTTCAGTGACAAAGTGGTGGTCCTTTCTCTCTTTTGATATGTGTTCAGGTGATAGTGTTTTCATCATTTAGACAAATGCAGCGCAACCTCTTCCCAGGTACTTACATTCAAGAGGTAAGCACTGCTCTTTATATTTCTATTTTTTTATTATTAAGTGAAGCTAATACTTCCATTATTAAAAACTTCTGGGGTAAGCTAATGCCATTTTAATCATATTCTTTGTGTTTCAAAAACCATTAAGTAGAGCAGCTAAAAATCCCACTCTACAAATATATTCCAATTTTCTTTGCTCTTTCTAATATTGGAATTGGATTCTTGCCAGCTTTTTTATTTATTTATTTTTTGTATTATTCATAGCCGTACTTTCACCTGACCTCAAAGAGAAACATTGCTCTGTGGACCTAAGCAAGAAATAATTAATTTTCGTAAAACTTCTCATTCATCTTTAGGTCTCCAGCATGGACATTAATCTAGACAATACGCTAGCTAGCACGTGGAAAATACATCTGGTGCTTGTTTTAGAAGATAGGATTGTGAGGGATGATTTTTATTTTTACATTATTATTTAGTAGAATCAGAATTTGCACAGTGAGAAGTGAATCTTATCTTATGTTGAAAGGGTTTTGTTCTCCCCATCAGTTTCTTATTTTTCTGCCATTGATGCCTTCCAGCAAACGTGTACTTAAGAAGCAGATTAAAAAATCTCATTCTTCTATTTTGAAGTGCAATGACTGTAAACTGCAACCACAACAAGTTTAAGGAAAGCTTTGTTCTCACTACTTAATCTTTCGCTGAATTTGAGCTCCATATAAATGCCCTGTCTCTCTATATAGAAAATGGGGCTTGACCGAATTCCTGTGAGGGAGATATAGTATTATGCCCAAAGACTGAGTTAATGTCTAAATCCTTTGGGACTGGCTATTTTCAAAATAAGGTTTGAAATGGGCTAATTGCTTTTACCAGTAAAACATTACGTTAGCAGTTCTTCATTCCAGTTAGAGACCTTTGCCGAGCACTACCTTGACCACTTTGCTTTTTTTTTTTAATTTCCTTTTTCTTTTTTGATCATCTTTACATTTTTTTTAAGCAATAAACTCAGTAACATGCTGCTGACATGGTTAGGAGATTGGAGCACGTGAAACGATTTGAATTCTTGCTTTCATGTACCGAACGAGTTTCCATGAGGAAGAAAGATACATTTTTTTTTCCTCAGAGATATTTGTGGAAATACATAAAAATAAAAAACGTTGAAAATATCAGAAAATCACAAAATAGTTGAGGTTGAAAAGCGCATTTAGAGATCTGCTAGCGCACCTTCTCTCCTCAAAGCAAGGTCAATGACAGCAGATTGTGCAGATTGGTATGCAGATGTTGTTTAAATACCTTTAAGGATGGAGACTCCTCAGCCTTCCTAGGCAGTCTGCTCCATTGTTCAACCACCCCCCCCCTTTTTTTTGTGTGTGTGTGTGTGTGTGTTCAAGTGGAATTTCCTGTCCTTCAGTTTATGCCCATTGCCTCTTGTCTTGTTCTTGGGTACCATTGTGAAGAGTCTGACTCTGTGAGTCTTTCACACTCAGAAAAATTTATAAATTATGAGAAGACTTCTCCACCAAGCCTTCTAATCCTCAGACTGAATGTTCCCAGCTGTCTCAGCCACTCATGCTGTGAGTGATGTCTTAGTTCCTTTAAATATCTCTTTGGCCATTTGCTGAACTTGTTCCAGCAGGTTTCTCTCTTTTGTGCTGGAGGGCCCAACGTTAAAAAAAAAGTAAAAAAGTAAAAAAAAAAAAAAAAAAAGCTAAAACAAAACCAACCAACCAAGCAAAAAAACAACAAACAAACAAGCAGATGGCCTGGTCAGGGCTGAGCAGAGTGGAAGGATCGCTTCCCTTTATCTGCTGTCAATGCTCTTTCTAATGCAGCTCAGGAGACCATTGGCCTTCTTGGCCAGAAGGACACATTGCTGGCTCTTGATCAACTTGTTGTCCACCAGGACTCTTAGGTCTTCCTCCACAGAGCTGTTTTCCAGCCCTCCAGCCTGTTTTGGTACAGGGGGTTATTTCTTCCTCTCTAAGGTGTAGGACTGCACTTCCCTTTTTTGAATTTCCTGAGTTTCCTATCTGCTCGTTTCTCCAGCCACTACTTCCAGTTTAGTATCACCTATGGACTTACTGAGGATATACTCAGTCCATCATCCATGTCACTAAAGAAGAAGTTAAACAGTATTGACCCCAACAATGACCCCTGAGGTACACCATGAGTGACTGACCTGTACTGGACCTCATGCCTCTGATCACAACCCTCTGCACTGGCTAGGCAGTTTTTAGTCCATCTCATTGACTAGGTAACTAGCTTCCACAGCTTGCTTATGAGATTCTTATGGGAGACATTGTCAAAAACATTACTAAAGTCAATGTCAACAACACCCACTGTTGTCCTCTCGTCCACTAAGCCTGTCTTATCATACAGGGCTTAAGCATAATTTCCCCCTCAGTAAATATGTACTGGCTCCCCGCAGTCACCGTCTTGTCCTTCAAGTATCTGGGAACAGCTTCCAGAATTGTTTGCACCATCGTTTTCCCAGGAATCAAGTAATTCCCCATATCCTCTTTCTTGAAAATAGGAGATTGCAGTTTCTTTACAGGAAAAGAGAAATTTTGCTTATTTTATATTACATTGTCAATAGTAAGATTTATTTGGAGGGTGAAGATTCAATTTCCCTGAAAATAAAGAATGAAAGAAAAACATTCCAATCTGAATCTCAATTATGTTGACTGCTGTAAGATTTTTTTTATGCAGAATCTAACATAAAATAGAGTTTTACAGCCAGCTCTCCATCCTCCATTAGTCCATGTCAGTAGTCATGGACTAATTTTAGGCTATTTGCTGGTGGTATTTTGTATCAGAAGCTCAGAGGAGCTCTTATGACTTTTTTATTACCCAAATGATGATTGAAAAAAATTATTTCTCACAGAAGCAATTTATATAAGGTTATTGCCAATTGTATTAAAATACAAAGAGGATAACGCTTCTGAGTTTCTATTGCTTGGGATTACTGAGGAGCTATACCAAATGCAGGAGCCAAGCCATAGGTCCATATTTGTATTAAGAGATTACCATTCAAGCACTTTCCTTCTTGCCTTTTTGATATTATGGGTTCCAATTTATATTCATCTCAGCCTGGAAGTAAGCTCCTACAGCTCTAAACCCCAGGGTGGAATCTGTCAGTATGTCTCTTGAAAGAGTGAAAAGAAACTGAGTATTTTGGTATCTCAAATGAGATACATCAAGTTCTTCTAGCTACTTATAAAGATTTTCAAGTCTCCTATACCTGTTTTACAAGCACCTACCATGTATTCTGTGTATAGAAAGTGTCAATCGATGACAATATTTTAATTCTTTACTGCAGTGTGCAAAATGTTGGAGATACAGGAATCCAAAACTAGGTATTTCAAGAGAAAATAATAAAATGTTACCCTTATTTAGAGAAGAATCAGCAACACAGGATGTTTTTCTTTTAGAAATCTTTGACAAATGCCTTGTAACCATAGAAATGATTTCTGAGACAGCAGGAGTAGCTAAAATAGATTAAATTAATGTGCTAGGCTCACTTTCTCACAGCATGTTTCACTTTAATTGATTACACTATAGGCTAACTTAAATTACTAATATCAGTGCGGATAGAAGAAAATGAATATTTAATAAAATCCCTTTGTGTGGTTGTAATAAATTAATCTATTTGAGTAAGTTATAATTTGTGATAGTCATTTAAAGACTTTTTTTTTTTACCTGTGCCCCTTTGTTCAGGAAGTTGAAAGTATAAAATCCAAAATAAGAGAAAATAAATTAGCAACACTTATGCATCATATTCATCATGTGTTTTTAAGGATTCAATAATATATTTGACTTGAAACTTATACGTTCTTTTACTAATACCTTAAGCTTTAAGGTTTTGAAATTGAAAAGACACTTTAAATGGATTGATTTTAGAAGAAACATGCCCAAACCAAAATCCTTTTGGTGTCAACTCTAAAATGAGGCAGAATTATTTGATAAAAATCTGTAATTATGATTAATGCCTATAGCTAGGTACCAAACTATGGTTCTTTGGTCTACAGAAGCTTTTATTTGCAGGTAGCCTTAATAGAATAAATCCATAAGTGTCCGATGGTGTAATTAGAGTTAGAATAATCAATAAAGGAAATAATTTTGACAGGATAGATCAAGTGTCCAATCAGGAAAGGAAAATTGGAACATGATACAAGAAAACCTGGGGTTATTACTTGGAACACAGAGGAAAGAAAGCAACTTCACACTACCAAGAATTCAGGATTGTTTTTACTATCCAGAAACTTCATTCTTATATTTTGCTTTGCTTTAAAGATATGCTTAAATTTTATAGGATTGCCCTATTATTCCTCTTTGAGGAAGATAATGGACTTGTCATAAGCTCCCATTGACTTTGATGGAGCTATGATTTAACTTAGTAAATCCTGTGTGTGCAGAAGCCTCAGAGAAATCTATCAGTTTATGTCTTCACAATCTGTACACACAGTCTTCACTCCAGCTTAATTGTCAGGTCTTTATTTCATTACATTCATTTAAATAATGACTCATCATCAATTTACTTTTTTTTCCCCAGTTTTTAGGAGAGACTGTTCTCTGCCTGATTTGTCAGTGTAATACTCAGTGAGCTTTGCAAATCAAAAAGAGGAACAATCAGGCAAACAAGATGTGCTTTACTGTTCTCTTTGAGTTTCTCAAAATTTTTGCCAGTGTATCACTGCCCCCCTACTTCCACGTGTCAGGGATAGAAATACCCCTTCTGAACACCTCTGTTTTCAGACACTTTTAATGAATATAAAGCAAATGTATTCCTAACTTTACTGTTTTCACACAATTAAGTATATCTAGAAAGGGCTTTAACTAAAAGCTGCATACTGAAAAATGTCAAATTGACATCTAGATGATTAAGTAAACCATACCTGTAAAAGCTACCACCATTTTGCCAGATTTACTGCTTATGTTGGTCCATATCTATCATCTGACATTTATCTATCTATCTGACTTATCATTAATGACATCAGCAACTGCATTTTCTTGTTTACATACCCCAATGTCTCTTTTATAATGCTGAAGTTATTACTAATGAGTTTTTTTCATTAAAAGTATCTTTTTAGCATAGCTCATTTTTTTCCAGTTTCCCTATTTTGTTAAAAAAGTGAAACACTCTGTAGATATGTATTTCTTGCTTTATGTAACTTATTATGGTTATGAAAAAAACAAAAACAAAAAAAAAGTATACTCTTTAAAACTGAATAAAAAGTTAAAAAAAAAAAAAAAAAGACCTCTATGAAGGAGACATTTCACTGCATACAGAATTCTCCACACACCCACAACACATGCTATGCACTCTCCTGTCAGAAAAGTAATCTAACCATACTGAGATTAGGACACCAAGAATAGCTTTCCCCTTCCTACCCTGGATATGCACATTGGCTATGCCCAACACGCATTCTGGGGAAAGAATCAGGCAATTTGCAAGGCAGACAGGCTAAGAGAAATGACATGCCTGATCTGAGAGCATCTCGCAGTGTGTGCAGTCAATCAGTATAAATGCAGTCTGAGACTGAAGAGAAATTGTACCTCTTTTATGAAGTGCTTCAAACATATGATTGAAGAGTTTACTACAGTATTTGTTAGGAGAGACGTTTTTAAGTAATGTATCCATTGGGGTCACTAGAAAGGGACTGTGGCTCAGAAAAGTTGATATTAATTGAAAACCTAATTGAAGACTGAAGAATTGGAGAGAGTGATATTAATTGAAGACTTTCTACTACACTTTAGTAAAGTGCTTAATATACTAAAATAACAGAAAAGCAGAATTTATTAAGCAAAATAATGAAAATAGCTCTTTAAAATTACCATAAAACTGTCAAATATGTCAGATAATATCAGAGACATATACTGTAGTAGTTCTGCAATAGGAAGAGGAAATGCTATTGAAGTCACCACAATCATAGAAATGCACAGAAAGAATGTGCAGAAAGAAAAAATTCCACATTAAATACTTAGTTATATCAACACCTTCGAGTTCAAAGAGAAGAAGGTCCAGTCTCTTTGGGTAGAGTTAGCTGAAAATACTTGAATTCAGCTTGAAATTTTCTGTGCTGGTAATAGAGGTACTAACAAAAATTTGAACAATCAGTATCATAACCACTCAAAAGTCACAGTATGCGAAGAGGCAATAAAAATTTTGGTATCTATCTTAAGAAAAGCTAGATTATGAAATGCAGCCAAGAAATGCAACAATATTAACCTTGTGAGACTTTACATGAAGAGGGAAACAGACAAACAATACAATAATTGGTGCTGAAAATGATTTGTTCCTGTTTATAGAAGTAATTTATATGACTGGGAAAAGCATATTCCTGTGTGTTGGTGCATACAGGGTAAGAATGTGGAATAGTTCATATGGCCTCCTCACGTCATTGGCACCAATATAACCGGCGGGTATTCTTTCAGATTTCAAGCAACATTATCAGCAAAAATCTAACTGAATCTTTCTTACAGGAGCTTTGAAAAAAATCACAGTTACAGAGGAAGGAGCCTGTTACATCGATTCCCTTGTGAGCAGCCACCAAGAGGCAAATGGATGGAGCTTCTGCATAGAGGCAAATCAGAAAGAAGAATATAGCCATATTATAGCAAAAGCAATATAAATTGAAAGTGATACATATGTACAATACCTACTGCTGTCTATTTTTTTGTGACAAACATGACAAAAAATGTGCTATTCTGTGCTGAAAAAAATCATATATTCTCCTTTACATTCCTCACCCAAGTTAAGAAATAACAATTTTGAAGCTTATGGGAAAAAAATGTCCAAGCCTTTTGTTTGTTTTTGTTTTTATTACAGCAAAACTCTGGCAAGCTTGATCGGTGAGTTAGTCATTGTTTATCCTAAAAATTAATAATTGTTGATCCTAAAAATTGCAGTGGAAGTGACACAGGTGGGGGAAAAGAGGTGCTATCATTACAATTACTCAAACTCAGTTGGCGAAAGAAAAATAGTTCTTTCACCTTTACCTCTTTATTATTTCAAGCAATGACAACATTGTGCCCACAGTCCATAAAAATGGCCTAACTTGGAGAGTCAAGATCTGCTCAAGGGCATCGGACAGAATGGTGGGTTTGACCAGATTATGACATAAGTAAAACAGAGGGTAGGCATCAAATTCTCTTTCATAATGATTCCGTTTATTTGCATTTTTTAAGTTCGTTTCTTTACTGTTACATGTTCTTTACTGTTACTGTTATCTGTACCTAGTGTGAAGGACCAGATTCGTATACCTGTGAGATAGATAGAACAGCTTTAAGCAAAATGTCCTTCAAGGATTTGAAGTACTAATGAAATATTTAGAGAGGTGAAAGGGTTAATGAATCAACCAGTGAGTTGAGTGGCAGCTCTGTACTGAGATTCTTCTGGATTTAGACAGGTCTGTTGTATTTATTTAAAATTATTATTTTTTAATTAAATTAGAAGTCCTATGGGTAATAAAGTTACATGCAGAGAAGAACCCCTGTAGTAGAAATTTAATTGACTCTTATTATCCAAATAAGCTGGATAATTTATATCTGCATGAGATTGCAAAAGAGGTTACTTATAAGGCAGAAACTGAGAAAATAGAGATTATTTTTGTATTCTGTGAAAATCATATTTTATACAAAAATTAGGTGGGAGTGAGAGACTTTTTTATGTCCTCTTTGAACATTACTGTGCTATCAGTTCCTCACTAGCCATCCTTCAAAGGGATTTTTTTTTTCTGTAGCTTCACCTAAATGCATTCTAAATGTATCTAAAGTTATTTGGATAACATATACAAACAAAATATTAAAAAGAGGGTAAACCAACAGGAAAATTCTGTGTAACAAAGAAAAGCCAGGATCTTAAAGTGAAGATGACAAAGTGAGGTACTCAAGCTATAAATGCCCTGAGATTCATTGATTTCAGTCTCAAGGGATAAGTCAGCCCATTTCCTGAGGTAGCATCAACAATCTGGATTCAAATGCTCCATCTTTACCTTACATAAAAATCTTATTTTTCATTTGCACCTTGAACTTGTCTTTTGTATTAACAGAAAGAATGGAGTAGCAATGTAATAAAGCAGTGCATTCCTGGCAACTTGAGTGGGGTAAATTGCAGCTATTCCTATAACAATGTGAACAGGGAAGAGCTGTATGATTTCTCATTTTACATTTATTTGCAGGGATGGTGGCAATCTTTGTGTGTATGTGTGTGTGTGTGGTGTTTCTGTTGCCTGATAAAATTGGAGCTGTTAGAATTTGTCATTGTTAATGACTGCAGTCAGGTTCTAGCTGTGTTTAGATGTGTATTGGGAAGCCATGGTTCATAACCTTATTCTGTCACTCATTGACCCGAAGTTTCAAGAAGTGCAAGAAAAACACAGAGCTCTGGTGCTGAGCACATTATTGTCTTGGATGACCTTTTATAGTACTGAAGATGGGAAAAACAGACTGTCACAATTTCTGCTCTTAGAAGTTCTGTGATGTTGAAACAATATTTATGCACAGTTGAAAATGGAAAAGTTCGTAATATGTATTACATGAAAATCAAGAAAAAAAATGGTAGGAATTTCAACAAATTGAACCGTAGATATATATTTTTTGTCATGTCCAGGCAATATGTTGAATTTCAGTGAAGATGGCTTATTTTAGATTAAGAAAAGTCAATCAAAAGAATAAAGATAAGATTTCCATAAATAAAAAGTGAGCATGTTTCCACAAAAATCATATCCAGCCCAATTAGAGCTACAAGCCATAAAACTCAATATGTATGCTTCTATCTGACATGTCATGTTTTTCTGAGAACAAAAGGGAAAAATAAGCTTGCAGAATGCATTTCTCTTTGCAAATAGTTACTCAAAAGCTAACTTTCAGGATTATAGAATCATTATGGTTGGAAAAGACCTTCAAGATTGTCAAGTCCAACTGTAAACCCATCACCACCATGCCTACGAATCCATGTCCCTAAGTACCTCATCTACACATTTCTTGAACACTGCCAGAGTTCGTGACTCTGCCACTTCCACCAGCAGCCTGTTCCAATGCTTCCTCACTCTTCCCATGTAGAAATTCTTCCTAATGTCTAACCTGAACCTCCCCTGGCGCAACTTGAGGTCATCTCCCCTTGTCTTATCGGTAGTTATTTTGGAAGAGACTGACCCCCTGCCTCACTATATCCTCCTTTCAGGTAGCTGTAGGAGTGATAAGGTCTCCCCTGAGCCTCCTTTTCTCTGGACTAAATACCCCAGCTCCCTCAGCCGCTCCTAGTAAGGTCTGTCCTCCAGCATGTTCACCAGTTTCGTTGTCCTTTTTTGGGCACGCTCCAGCACCTCAGTGTCTTTCTTGTAGTGAGGAGCCCAAACCTGAACACAGTGTTCAAGGTGCGGCCTCGCCAGCACCGAGTACAGGGAGACGACCACTTCTCTGGTCCTGCTGGCTGCACTTTGTCCTTCATCGCCACCTGGGCACCCTGCTGGCTCATGTCCAGCCAGCTGTCAACCAACACCCCCAGATCCTTTTCTGCAACACAGCTCTCTCCAGCCGCTCTGCCCCAAGCCTGTAGTGCTGTATGGGCTTGTTGTGACTGAAATACAGGACCAGCACTTGGCCTTGTTGAAGCTCGTGCAATTGGTCTCCGCCCATCAGTCTAGCCTGTCCAGTTCTCTCTGCAGAGCCTTCCTACCCTCAAGCAGATCAACTCTTCCTCCCAGCTTGGCGTCACCTGCAAATTTGCTGAGGGTGCACTCAATCCCCTCGTCCAGATCATCATAAAGATATTAAAGAGGACTAGCCCTGACACCAACCCCTGAGGAAAACTGCTTGTGACCAGTTCCCAGATGGACTTAAATCCATTCACCATCACTCTCTGGGCACAGCCATCCAGACAGTTTTTCACCCAGCAAAGAGTCCACCTGTCTAAGCCATGAGCTGCCAGCTTCTCCGGGAGCAGGCAGTGGGAGACACTGTCAAAAACCTTACTGAAGTCTAAGCAGACCACATCCACAGCCTTTCCCTCATCCACTAGATGAGTCACCTGGTCACAAACGGAGATCAGGTTGGTGAGGCAGGACCTGCCTTTCATGAACCCATGTTGGCTGGACCTGATACGCTGGTTGTTGGACACATGTTGTGTGATTGCCCTCAAGATGACCTGCTCCGTAACTTCCCCTGATGCTGAGGTCAGGCTGGCAGGCCTGTAGTTCCCCAGACCTTCTACCCAATCCTTCTTGTAGTTGTGTGTCACACTGGCCAGTTTCCAGTTGTCTGGGACCTCCCCAGTTGACCAGGATAGCTGATAGATGATGGAGAGCGGCTTGGTGAGCACTTCCGCCAACTCCCTCAGAACCCTCAGGCGGATCCCATGTGGCCCCATAGACTTGTGAATGTCCAAGTGGTGTAGCAGGTCGCTGTTTCCTCTTGAAAACAGAGTGGGGTTTATTCTGTACTCCGTAGGTGGCTTTCAGCGCTGGGCGCCAAGTACCTCGAGGATAGCTGATCTGGGTGATAAAGACTGAGAAAAAGAAGGCATTAAGTATTCCAGTATCTTATCCTCATCCTTGGTAACAATGTTCCCCATCACATCCAATAAAGGATGGATAAAATACTTCAAGTCAGTATTATTTCACCAGTGAGGTCAGGATTTTCCTCGCAAGTTTATGAGCTTCAGTGTTATTTTACAGATTGGCCTGAGATACAACATGTAACTCCAAGTCAGGAAACAGGCATGAACTGTGGTATGAGAACTTCAGAAACTGGCCAGTAATTTACTGGTTCCTTCTGACAATTAGATCAGACAACTAACTCTGTAGTGTCCTGCTCCCTAATTTACAATTTAGAAGACCCCACAGACATTCATGTAGTAGAAAATAACTACCAGGTTAATAATAAGGTCCATCTACAGTGAGGATTTGCAAGGTTTTTGGTATTTCTAGCAACTCATATGATTTCCAGTGTGTCATGACTTCAGCTACCACCAGGAAGTCTTTTAATCTACCATCTCTACCAATCCTGAGCAAATACTTAAGATCTACTGGGGCTGATGGATTTCTTTATGCCTTTAAATATTAAAATTGAGTAGGGATAAATATTCTTAAAACATCTTGTGCCATGAATCTTAGTACAGTTTAGCTCTGATACTTTGTAGCTCTACCTTTGATACTCTCACCTAGGTAGGCCTAATAAAGCTAGACACTCTAGCTGTATGTAGCTAAAAAGGCAGGAAGTGGAGTGAAGAAGGAGGGAAGAAGGAACTGTGAGGTCTCAGGTTATTATGGAGCTGGACCACAGCAGGGCTGTGCGACAGCTGGAACTGGATCTCTGATAGTCTTGGGTATTCCTGCTTTCGTATTCAATATTAATATCCTGATTTAATGTCCTTTAAATATTTTAAGAATGTTTTTGAAACAGTTATGGCAAATAATCTGTCTTTGCAGTCTTTTAGTATATGCTGCAAATGATCAAGGAAGTCACTTTCTTTAAAACTGAAAGAAAAACAGTACAAGGCTTATACTGGAAATCTACTTCCTTTTAAGCTATGCAGTAAATATTTTTACATCAAATGCAGTTGCCGTAATTAAAAAAAAAACAAGTTAAACTTTAGCAGATTGACATATCTGGGTGATCGTCTGAATCTAAGTCTGAGGAACAAATAACCTATCATTAAGGGAAAAAAAAAAAAGAAAAGAAAAGAAAATTTGCACTTTAGACACCTGTTTCCTGCTCCTTTTCATAAAGGGTAAATGAATAAAAAGCAGCATGTACTTGACCTAATATATATTCCTTTTTTAGTGGTGAACTGTGGAAGGCACAAGCTGTTTCCATGAACTGTAAACTGCCTCTTTCACTTAGTCGGCTCCAATCTATCATAAAATTATTGATTAATTATAGCCTATATTTTTGTAAAAATCTATGCATGTCTTTACAAATGAGTGTCTACAAGGCAAGAAATATAAAACAGGTGCTTTCAAGGCATTGAAGGAAGGGCAGAATTTTAATTCAAATTACATTTATTTTGATGTTTGAAAACTAAGAAATAGCCTCCACTTTCCACATATATCCTCCTTACTTATCAGCTGTAATCCTGAAAGTATGCAGCCTGGATCAATTTTGCTATCTAAAGTTTTCGCCAGTATGCAAATGAACATAGCTTCAGCTTCTTGCATGTCAAGATTTCGACTTCTCCATATAGCATTGGCACTAAGAAGGAATGAGTTTTATATATATATATATATATATATATATATATATATATATATATATATATATACACATTTTATACAGGTAATCTTCATTTAGCATGCACATATAGACTTCGTTGTATGGTAAATTACAACTCAAATGGAAAGTATATTTGCTGTGTTCATTCTGCTGAGCAGCAACTGTAAATATAAAAAAAACTTCAGCAATATAAACAAAAAACTGCTTGTGCAGCATTTCTGTTTGTCCAAATTAGCTGTAAGTTATAATCAAACCTTATTTTATGAAAATTGAACTGTATTAAAGCTCCATGACATGAAAAAATGAATTTTTCAGTTGACGTTATACATAAAAAAAAAAGTTTTGTTTTTGTTTTCTTTTACTTCCTCATATTCTTTCTGTTCTCCTAGTTGAAATGATTGTTCTATAAATTCCAGGACTTTATTCTTTTGGCATAGATAGTCAAAGCCACTCATACAAAGTAGGACTGACCAAAATACCAGAATTGCCTTGCCAGAGGAAAAAATGCTATCTTGATGTTTAATTTCATTCCAATATAGATATTTTATGAAACAGAAAAAAAAAAAAGGCAGTAAAAGAAATTGTTTTGCACATTTGACACAAGTGAAATTGATAGCAGAAATGAAATAAAATCACCTAACTAAAATACCATGGAAGAACCCTGACACAACTTTGTTTTAATTTCTGGAGTAGAAAATATAATAAAAATCAAGTCATTCAGCAGAGAAAACTTTCTCATTATGATGCAAGATTATTTTCTAACGAGAAACAGGTCCATCTCTGCTGTGGCTAAAAAAAAAAAAAAAAAAAAAAAAAAGCAGAGGGGAGAAAAGTAAGCCTTCGCTTTTGGGTATGTGTTTGGCCTCTGAGCCAGTGTTCCTTTGGAGCACAATCCTTATGGGGGCTCCCGTCTGCCTGGAGAGCTGGAGTTTGAACCTTGCATCCCTCCCGGAGGTTAGGAAGGGCAACCCACTCTGCTCTGCCTCATTGCAGCAGCCTCTGAAGGAGTTTTTCCCCATGTGAGAAATGTGGACAGGAAGTTTTTCTGCCCTGGGGGGCCATTCTGGAGTCTCTGAAGGCCAAAGGAGGCAGCTGCTCGTCCCCTGGCCATGACAGCAGTTTATCTTGCTGCTTCACCTTTCCTTTGCAGATACCCTCTGCAAGCAAAGAAGAAAATAAAGAAAGGCAGGAGCTTACCAGCATAAAAGGAAGAAGAAAGCTGATGAAGCCTGCTTTTATTTCTGATCCAAGGAGAATTGTTTTTGTAGGAAGATAGTAAATATATCTCTAAGCAGAGTTTTTGCAGAGCCCACCTAAGATAGTATATCAGAATGAGAGGAGGGGCAAAATAAATCCTGACGGACTTCCTCTTTGCTGAAAGAAAGCAGAAAACTAGACTTTTATCTACATTAGGGGTATGTTTTCAAAGGCATGTTCAGGGATTTAGTTGAAGAACTTCCATTAGCATCACTGGGAGTTGAGAGGCTTTTTTTTCGTGCTCTGCTTTGAAATACAGACCTCTTTGTGATATGGGCAGGGAGGCTGTTACAAAAATACGCTCTCACTCTTTTCTCACTCTCTCTTTTTTATTATACTACCTATTGCTAAACAAACAGGCTTTTGATTGTGACTGGTAAGAAAATTCTAGCTGGTACCTTTGAACTGCGTGAAATAACTTCATTAATTATGGTCAAAGTACCCAGCTTCTATAACAGTAACTATTAAAAAAGGTGCTATAAATGAGCATCTCCAGAATTTTATATGCTGCAAAAAAATCACTAGGAAAGAAAAGACAGTAATTAAAAAATAGAGCAGTGCAAATAGTAGAGATTTTAAACATCACTTCTACACAGATGAAAGCTCCTTTTATAGTGCAAATACCTCTTAATTAAAAATCAACATTTAATAATCATGCTATATGAAGCTGCTCTTACTGATATTAGCCTAGGGATAATTAACAGTGGTTTAAAAATGGATTTTTTTCCCCTCAGCCCTTCTAGCAAAAACATAGTGTGCTTAGACAGAAGGTTAAATTTTTGTTTGCACCCCAAATGAGGGTACCAGATTTCTTTGTCTCTGAAAATTACACAGAGGTCTACAAAAAGGAAAATTTAAAAGAGAAAAAGACTGCTCGGATGATATTTCTTTCAAGAAATCCTTATGGATCGTTTCACCATCACTTGATGGACAGCTGAAAGTTTGGATATTTCCCCTTTCCTTTCTGGTGAGGGGTGAGGTGAGGAAAGAGGCAGGAGCTCATCTTGCCATTGCTGCCTGATATGGATCACCCCACACAGCAAAAACGTGCTTCATGCTGCCAACCAACTGCCTCCGTGCTGGAAATCCAGGTGCCAGGACACGACAGGCACTTTGGGTAGCTGGCAGAGCCCTGCAATAGCAGCAGGACACAGTCATCTAGCAAAGTGATAAAGAAGTAGGATTTTTATAGACAAGTTCTGCTTTTATTATACAGTGCACCCTTCTTCACTTCCTAAACCCGGCTAATGGATGCTTTTACTCCCCTCTCTGTCAAGAGAAGAACTATTAAGACAGAGTGGATAAAGCATGCAAGCTATGGTTCCTTAGTTAAAACATCAACAGACAAAATTATATCCAATGTATTGCCCAGGAAAAGTATTTTCAAATCATTGCATTGGTTTGCAATCATTTGCTTTCCCACTTAAATATAAATACTTATATCTTCTGTTTCCTGGGTCTTTGAGAAGAAGTAGGACACAAAGATCATAATGTCAAGATTTTACCTGAATTTGTGGTAAGTTTGGGGGTTTTTTTCACAGAATTGCTTGCCATAACTCCAAAAATATTAAGATAGTTTCCAACACTGTCAGTTAAAAATCTGTAAGTTTGTGTAAGCCTTGTACTTGGAGCAAGTATACCAGCATAAATGGCTAACAGGATTGTAGGAAAAAAAAAAAAAAGAGCCAAATGGGAAATTAGAAATGCAGCTGTATTTAGAGCAAAACCATCTCAGAGCATGATTTTTCAGTTCTGTACTTCAGTGACATGACTGGAGGGACATTTTCAAATGGGAAACTGATCCGGAATGCAACAATAAAACAAAAATACTTAGGAGGATGATTTGCATGTAAATACTCTTCCATACATCTCTCTTGCTGAAGGACATCTACTGTGTAATGAGACATGACACAGTGGGGTTTGTTGCATTTTCAAGCACATCCATTCTCTTTTTCTGAATTAACTGATTTTTCATGACCAAAACCACCAACAACAAAAAAGGGAAACCACAAGCAAAACCATAATAAACACTGACGAGAGTAAATACATCAAAAGCTAGAGTAAACACATCAAAAGCTATAAAAAAAAAAAAGTATAGGAAAACTTTCCCACTTTCCCATGGAAAGTTTTATCATTGATATTTAAGTGTTATAAATCATCTACTATCACTATCCACAGGGTTTTCTTTCAGTGTATTTTCTGCCATCCAGGCATGCAGTTGTAAGTTTGAGATGTTTCGTTGCATGTCTGATCTGGAATTTTCACTTAATAAATTGCAGTGACTAGTTTCAGTTAGCATTCAGCGCAGGCATTTCATTTCATCTTATTCCCACAAGAGTTTCTATTCTCCTTAAACAAACAAACAAACAATCTGCCTCCCCTTCCACAAGCCAAACCACCCCATCAAACATACATATGAACGTGGAGTCTTTATTTAAAGTAAGACTTGTCAGCACTTTGCACATTCATAACCTTACCGAAACACTTTAATTAAAAGTGCTGGGGAGAATGATAAGTGTTCATAAGATTTTCTGATATTATCCTTACGTTTTCACACCAGTGTATTCATATGTCTCAAGACTTTGAAGACACAGATCTCACTTCCAAAGAAAGGACAGTGAAACTAAATCTTAAACCAGTTTCACTTAAAAGGGGACAAGAGCTTGGACATCAAGCTCAAAAGAAGTTGAATTCTGGAAATCTGGTAAATTTTCTTAATATTTCAAGAAAAAACAAAGTCTGGGAATAAAATAAAGAACATTTCCAGGTAAGCGTTTCCTCCAAATGTCTAATAACTGTCCTCACATTTAGTTTAAAACCATATTCAAACTCATGGCATTTTCACTTGGAAAGGGATAGTAGTCTTTCCCTAATGGAAATTTTCCTTAAATTAAGCATTGAATTCCAAATTCAACTAGCTAATATGACTATATTACTAGTCATAATATCACTATATAGCTAGCTAAAATCAGAATATAAAGTTAGAAGTACTGGCATCCACTTCTCTAACTCTTTATTTCTATTGCATATTTGTGGCTCAAAAATTCTCTAAATACCAATCTGTGCTGGAAAAATCCTTTCTCCAGCTTTCCGGTATTTGGAAGAAACAAGACCTTCACATTGCCATGAATGTGCAGTGTACTGCACATTGCAGGTAGAAGAAGGATATGAGGCAAGTATGGAGAGGCTTCCCTAAGTCTCTCTAAGTCCATGGAGGGGAGGCTTCCTAAAGTCCACGGAGGACACAAAACTAGGGTTTCCTCTAGTTCTAGAACAATCAAAAGAAGAAAGGTGGATGGAGAATTGTCATGAATGTGGTCAGATTTTAGTGACATGTATATATACGAGACCTATAATTTTGTTCTCTTTCTGTAAAGTAATCCATCTGATCATACCTACTTGGTAAAAAGAAAAAGATCAAAACCATATAGGGACCCCAATACTTAGAGGCAATACCTTGAAGGCCTATAATCTTCGTCTAGTCCTGACATCAGATGACACAAATTATTTTAATGAATTCATACTACCTTAGAAATGCTAGTGGAAATGCTGTACTGGAGTGGGGCAGTGATTTGTAGTTCATTATCTATACGTTGCTGGAAGCATCCCAGATATATCAAATAATTTTCTTGAAAACAGTTAGCTAATCACAAACTAAATCCCAATAGGCAGAGAAATTTTAGTGCAGAAAACTAAATTTTAAAATTCTTTCTACTGTTTCTTGCATTGGCACAGAGCATATACAGTTCTGCATATGAGAATCAAAGGGAAACTTAAATCATGGTTCCACAATTATAACATTACCTGTAAGATAACAATAAAAATAATAAATATTTATATACTCTGACAAATTGTTTGCATACTGCCACGTGTAATATCACTATTGTTGCATATTTTTCATTTCTGTGTCAAAACCATCTGTGTTCTGAAAAGAGTTATGTTTTTGTGATTTTTGTGAGTTATGTTTTTGTGACTTGCAGGTGAGCATAGTCAGGTGCAGTTGGTGCTTTTACAGTGGGAAAAAAAAGATTTTTACAGATATTTTTATGGTCCAAGGGATGATGGACTAAAATGCTTTTTAAAGGAAATTTGCCACCTTATTCTAAAAAGCAGAGATTATGGGTGAAGCACTTTGTTTCCAAACAGAGGATGCCAGTATTTGCAGCCCACGAAAGATCTATTTGCACTTGTTCCCCTGCTTTCTCAAGGGTTATGTTCTCGTATGTGTATTTCTTCACTGTAGTTATAAAAACAAAACAAAACAAAAGGTTTTATCCATTATTTTGACTCAAGAGTTTTCCTTCACTACCAGCAAAGAACATTAAATACCCTACCTCCTTCTAACCTCAACATTTCCTTTTTACTTTAGTGTGTTTCCGTGGGTCATTTTTGACCATGTGGAAAGCTCAAGTGCGTTAGTTGCTGCTGCCAAGATAGTATCAGGATCCTGCGGTGCAGGATCTCCAGTGCACATCAACATTTTCATCTGACCATCCATGTACACTGGAAATTATAACATCTCACAGCAGCAGGATCCAACAATACTGCAGGAGCAAAAGCCTTAAGAACATGCACTAGCCTGTCAGGAAATACAAATACAAGACAGCAAGGGCATTTAGGGTTAGTGTGGAGACAAGACTACTGTGGGGAGCTCTTTGCTAGTAATTAATATCTGGCATGGCCTGAAGTGTCTGTTTTACGCCTCTTCATACATCTTCATAATGAGCTATTTGAAGGGACTACAATCAAAAAAATATTTCAGCATCTCATGTCTGCCATTCTTGTTTTCTATTGCAGAGTTGCCAGCCTGCATCCCCGTTAAAAGGAAAGATTTAGGAATGAAGGTTTCTATGAGTTAACAAGTGTTTTGTCTTGATAGGAGAACTAGTGATGAGATTGGAGGTGTGTGCAGGGATATGTACATAATATTTAACAGTGCCTGTGACAGGCAATTACAAAATATCACTATTGGACACAGTGCAGATGTGTAAATGACTAAAGGTCAGCCTCTTTGGTTACCTGTTCCCATAGGTAAATATTTTAAAATGTCACATTTATACTCCCATAACTGCATTATGCTGTTAAGCAACTATGAGGAGTGAATCCCTCTGTGATCCTTATTGAGCATATTCACATCTCTTTCTCCAAAGACAGTGCTGTTGAAATCTTTTTCATCTGAAAAAGAAAAAAAAAAAAAAGATTATTGTTACAAGAAACTACATCCAGGGAATACTCTAATACTCTGTTTCTATTTGAATTGCAGGTATTTTAGTGTTTTAATATTAACACTGATGTAACTGTATCCTAAAAGGGGATCAGGTAAACTTTTTAAATGCACAGAAGAAATTTGGTAAGTGTAAGGTATTGAAAACTGTTATTTCAAATCAACAGCTAGAGTACTGAGATTTCATGCATAAGTTTAAATTGCTTTCTCCTTTACTCTTTTGCAGCTGGCATGTGTTGTTAGTATGCTGCAGGTTGGTAACTTTAACATCACACAATACATCCAGCTAATGAGATTGCAGGAACATGGTGCTCCTCCATCATTTTCTTCTCAGTGGCAGCCAGTCCATTACAAACTGTAACCATGAGAAGTGAACTCCAGTCTTAAACTTTTGCATTCTGGAAATGGTCTTCCCTAGGCTGTTAATAGATAAGATGGATGCAACATATTGTGACAGTTCAAGACACTCGGTGTCCAAGAACTGTTTTGAAACCAACAACAGACCTATTACCTCCTTTTCTAAAAGATTTTTTTTTATCTAGAGCTATTAGGTAAATTCTCTGTTGTTGCTGGGAGCTCTGGGCTTGTCTTCTGGGGTTGTATCTATCCTTATATACACTATACTTTTGCTTTCTAAGCTTTAATAAGATACTTCAAAGTAAGTGAATTTAAAGGTTTTAGAAGTAATTTTTCAGTCATATAATACGTTGCAGGTAGCTGGAGTTACTGAATCAGAAGATCTTCATTCATCAGCTTAGAAAAAAATAAAAGATAACATTTTATACTGAAAGTTCTTGTGTTTTCTATACTAGAAAAAGCACCAGGTAATTGAAAGAATGGGTCATGTTCTGCTTTCCATGAACTTACTGCGTGGGTTTACAGCAATATAACAGAAGCAGAATATGGCATTATAACAGTAAGTCTCCAATAAAGACTTTTTATTGATAACAATTGCGAGCTGTGCATTTTTACTGGATCTGAGAACACCTCTGTATGAAAAGAATAAGCAGACAAAGAAGTATTCATCCTTCTTGTCTAAAGCCTGGATTAGATTGGCCACAGTGAGAGGCGGGTTGGTGGCACTCACAGAGTTGAGGATGGGCTTGAGTTCTGTGAATCCTTGACTAAGATGCTTGGAGGAGCTAATATTGTACTCCCTTAACTCTCTATTTCTGGTTATATTCCTGTTAAATAAACTAGGACGCCAAGCAATTCTGGAGGTTGGTCCTGTGCTTGAAGTGATGCTAGTTAGATCCTGAAAAGACAAGGAAATATCCTGAATGATCCTCAGGGAAAATGGAACTTTCACAAGGCAGTTGCTGTTGTAAAGCCACACACTGAAGCTTACAGGACAATTTGGTAGATGGTTCTAATGCATGGTGAGTTTGCCAGTGCTTTTATATCCATAAAAGCTTAAATACCTTCATTGAAAGAGGGATTACAGATAAAATAGGTCTTTGTGTTCTGTGTGAGAAAGACTGAACCCTATGAAGGGTTCACAGGCATTAGCAATTCTGAGGTTTCATTCAACATTATTATCTCTTTAAATAATAATAAGATTAATAAGAGCTTCTCTATGGCCACTAGGAAGGGAAATGAATTGAGAGCTTTGTTTCTGTGTGACATTATCCACTAGTGAAAATACTGACATTCCTCCAACTCAAGATGTTCCTAAGACAAAGAAGAATTACTATCATAAAGTTAAATGTCACTTCTGCTTAGATATTCTGAAGAACCAAGTGTCCTTGGATGCTACATCTATAAGTATGCTAAATACCTGTGCTTATATTTAGTCAGGTGTGGCTTCCCGATTTAAAAGCCTGCGCATTAATGATTACTGCAAATACTTAAGACTTAAATATATATGCTGCATAATTTAGACAACAACCTTCTTAAAATTAAATCCAAAAGATCTATAGAAGGTAGCTTTCTTTCACCCATATTTAACCTATTTTGTCTGTCAGAGGCATACTGGATAGTATCTCAAAAAAAAGGTAGCAAGTGAGTTGCACTGTAGCTAATGAGAAGTACTGCATCTAGGGAAAATAATGTGATCCATGTCTATGTAAAGCTGAAATCAGAACTAGCAATTACAACTCAGGAAAGAAATCTTGAAAGTGTTATTAAAAATTTTCTAAAATAATTAGCTCAGTGTGATGTGGCAGTCAGAAAAGCCAACAAAATGTTGGGCATAATCAGAGAAGGTATGCAGAACAAAGCAAAAAGTACTATTTTCTGTCTGAATAAAACCCTGTTGTGCCCAAAATTAACAGTTGTGTGTTCATTCTGGTCTAAGACATAGAGGAGTTTGTGTCTTTATGGGAAGGGCAACTGAAATGATTGAGGGGGTGATGCAGCTGCCTGCAAGGTCAAACCAAAAGGCTGAGACTGGGGTCTTGCCTGTCTTAAGTTTCTTTCCAGTTCAGAAAGAAGACAGGTGAGAGGGATATCATTAAGATTTACAAAACCATAAAGGTGATGCATAGACTGAAAATCTAACCTGGAACAGTAGAACCAGGGGAACAGGAAATTAATGGTGGGTTTAAAACAGATAAAATGAAAAACTTATATAACAGATAGTAAACTTCTAGACCTTGCCACCGTGGAGGTTTTGGAGTTAGAGAGCACCAGCAGGTTCAGCAAGCATTTAGACAACTTTGTAGTCAGCACATCCATAAATATAACATATATTCCCAAAGAATTAGGACTTTTTACATATTCTTTAAGATCTCTGACCTAACACATGAAGGGGTAGGATGTATGATGGGAACAAACTGCAGGAAGTGGCCAAGCTTGTAGGCTCTTTTTAGACATGCATTTTTTTGCAACTGCTGGATACTGACTGTATGCTGAGCTATATGGGACCCTTTATCCAACCCCATGACCTCCCATTTCTTATGTTCTTCAGATATATGACACAAGTGGGAGGAACGACTTCATGGAAGTTAACTTACCATGCTTTCTCACCAAGTAGCTTAAAAAATGAGCATTTAATTGGAAAGTGACCATCATTCTTATAAGTTTTCATAACAATTCATCTTTCCTTCATATTCATCTTTCCTTCATAAACTCAAGAAGTTTAATCAGTCAACACCTAGTACGTATCTATGTACATCAAATGACAATGATAAACACTGTTCAATATCAATCTGCTAAGAAAAGTTTGCTTTCAACTTAGAATGTTACCTAACAAACTGAATAACATTTTTTACAAGATTTTAGAAACCTTTTTTTTGGTAAAAAAAAAATATGATATGGGTCTGGTATTCAAGAGCTGAGTTTGAAAATGGCCTTCGATAGAGCAAATTTTTTTAACTTTGAATAAATTAGTATCTAACAAAGAGTGAAATGGTAATTACCCTAGAAATGCTATACGGACAGAATAGCTTTCCTATTTGTAAAGTAGAGAAGAAAAAAGTTAATGTACTTTAGTAATGCATTTCTACCTTTCAAAAACAAAGTATTTTAATAACAATCCTTTAAATGCAAAACATCGTAATCACTGATAATAAAGCATTAATTATCCTATAATAAATAGTCTGTATAGCTTATAATAAAAGGCCAAATTCACTTCCCAGTACTTACTGGGTTTTACATGTTTTCAATAAATATTCTTAATGCTATAAATAAATGAGAATATAAGATATTCTCATAATATAAAATAGCTTTGTGCAAAAATGGTGGCCAAGATTCACCTAATATCACCAAAAGCATTCCTAGAAGAAAAGAGGCAGAGAATAGGCCGTATGTTCTTGGAGTGTTCTACTTCATGGTTCTTTCAGACCAATGCATTCATTACCAAAAAACTTCTCTCTCAGATTACTTTAAAGATCATTATGAAGAAGAAAGAATAACATTTTTATCCAAAGACTGTCTTTTGGCTGTCCACAAGGATGGAACATAGACCCAAGCAAAACATTTTACTTAATGCAAGTTTTGCTATGTGCTTGTGGAGGGACTACATCAGGTCCCAGGTTTATCAGTCAGTGGGAGCAAGCACTACAGCAAAAAAGATAATAAAGGTGGACTTGCTGGGGAAAAAGCTAGAAGCAAGAAGTTCTGGGAAAGCTTAAGGAAGGATTTATGAAGTTGTTTTTTAAGATAAGGAAGCAGAATTTAAAGTCCATTGTAGCATGACTGATGTGGTGCATGTGCTCTATGTTGATAATGTGGTATCACCCACTCCAAGAAGTCCTGCTGAGATTCAGGCTGCTACAGAGGAGAGCTCTGAAAGTATTTTTGGGAAATATATTTCTGGGCATTTCTCTACTGGCAACATCCTTTTGCATTGCAATGAGCCCTTGTTTGTGCAGGCAGTTTGAATGCAGTCAGGGAACTGTTTGGACAGTGTAATGGGTAGAGACTGCATGGAACGATTAATTGGTACTGCATTGCCCAGAGAAGCTGACGCTTTGACACAATCTCCTATTTACAAGATTACACAGAACAGGCTATTTTCATGGAGTCATTTTAAATTATCAGACAGGAAGCCTGAACTCATTAACAAGGCTCTCTGCTATCTCTAAAAGTCTAAAACTATAACTAAGTCTAATACTAACTTTGTAGAGGTAGAAAGAGAAGAGAGTAGATGTTCTTTAATAAAAGGAAAATTATACTTTAAGACTTTATTCCTTTCCTGTTCATTTCATCAACACTGCAGTGAAAAAATGATTTAATATTTCAGCACTCATGCAGAATACACATACACTTATGTGTATGTAGAATACACATAAACACTTTTTTTGTTATGCACTGAGGTGGGCTAAGCAAACCGGTTTTGCACAGCCACCAGAGAAAAATCACAAGGCAATGATTTTCAGTCACAACCAACAGGAACTGACGCTCTTCACCCTTACCCATATAACTAAAACAGAGCACTAAGACACCTATAAAAATGTGCTCATCAGACTATAATTAATTAACTTGCCTTGAATGTGACTAAATGCAAACTAAAATTGCTTTACTAATGACAGGTGAATATTTTCTAACATGGCACAAACCGACTGTGTACAGAGCAGTATGCATATAAGCGTTTTACTAAGTGTGTGAGCACTATGACCTCTAAAGGGGCAAAAAGCAGCAAAGCTGCATGGATTTGCATGGAGTTGCAAATGGACCATGTGGTGCAAGATAGAGGAAAGAAAAGCATCAGGGAAAATAGGTAGGGTGTTTCCTTCAGGATACACAAGAAGGATGACTGGCAAGAAATAGGGCAAGCAGTATTGGGACAGATTAGGATACCTGAGCATCCTGAGCAGTAGGATACCTAAGCAATATTAGAACAGATTAAGATAAATAGCATAAAAGCATCAGGCCTAAGTGAAGAAAATCAGAGAATAAAGAAGATAATTGTGCTTCTGTTTTTGCCCTCTCTCTTCTGGAGAGTTCTCTCCAGCCTTATTTGCACGTCCACGACAAAGGATTGCATCTGTTGGTACCAACTACAGAGCATCAGCTATAGTGTATTTTATCCAGCAGATAATTCAGAATAAAATGCTAAAGACTAACAGTGTTGAATATGCAGTGATGACAATGATGAATAATGGGTAAGTATAACCATTGGTAATACATAAAGTGACTGCTTTGCCGATCTTCTAAACAATATTATCACAGTAATGTCTAATTCACTGATATGCACCTATATATTTATATATGAATAAATACATATAGACAGATACACATATATTTAGTTGCAATACCCTGATTTTTGAGTCATTTGTTTCCTCCTTGTCTTTTAAATTAGAATTACTATTTATTACCTGGATTATTTCTATAGTTGGGACAGAGAAAACATCCATATTTACACACATCAGTAAAAGACTTTCAGTTTATACTTTTTGTTGTTATTGTTGTAAACAAACAAGCGTGTTCAGTATAGGATGTAACTCATATAACTCTAGAGCTATATGTTTGTTTCAGAAGTACTTTAAGTGTAACTAGGTTTGCCAGCCTATAGCTCAATAAGAATGGTTGCAATATTGCTTTAATTTTATTACCATTGGCAATGTTAGGGTAATTAGCTAATTAATATGGTAATAATATTAGCAAAAACATCAGATGGGGTATTAATTAGTCATACCAAATGTCTCATATTTCATGAGTTATTCTATGGCCCAAGAGAAAAGGAAAATTAAATGAAGGCTTAAAAGCCTAGTTAGTATGTAGTTCTCTCTTTTAAAGCAACATATTAAAAGAGATTTCTCCTATATGAATAGAAGGAAAAAAGAGTTACAAATATACATTTGCTATTATTTAAGAATGTGTGCTAAGAGAATGAACTTTTACATTTATGAGACCCTGTTTTGAAAGTATCTGGATATGCCTTGTTATGCAGATTTCCACAAAAGGCAGTCACAGCTTTAGTATAATAAATTATTTACATTGAAGCTGGTTATTTATCACTGAGTAAAACATTTTTTAATGGGATAAAAGATTTTCGTGTCACTACTAATACTGAAAGGTATTTAAAGAGATTCAGTATCAGTGTGTGAACATACATTACAGAGCTTTATGAAATGTCTTTGGAAATTAAAATAAAAATGGAACATTGGAGCTCTCTTATTTGTCTCGGTGAGTGTAACAGTAATGAAATATGGAAGATCAAGCTATGGACGCTGAAGTCTCTGATTCAGTGAATAGGGATACAGCAAGTACTAACACTTTCCTCTGAGTGCTTTACCTCTCCTGGCCTTGCCTGCATCAGCTTCAGAGAGAGGATGTGGTGCAAAATGGATTTTATGGTTATCACAAAAAAAATTCTAAGATCTATGATTTATATTTGCACCATTCTGAACAACAGCATTCTTCCAATTTTCTGTAAGATTAGTGGAAACGCCTTGTGGTACCGATGGGTTTGCATGGACTGAAATACAAACATTTCAGGATCAAACTCAGCAAAGCACTTTGGCATTAAAGTTAATAGGTTATCAGAACATGAACCAGGTCTTTGATGCATACACACCAGCAATCCTGATCCGTTTAAGTTTTGCTTTGAGTTCGCTCTTGGTCCTTGATTTTTGTAATGATTTCTGTCATCTCTGGGTTCATTGCAAGATCATGGCCTAGAACTGCCCAAAAGTGAATCAGAATATTGGGCTGTCAGCTTTGTTATGCATTATCAAAAATATAACGTTCCAGACTTCAAAACCTTGGAAGAGCAGTGAAATAAATTTCACAAAGTAACACAGGAAAATGTCAAATGGATCACTAGTTCCATATTTCATTCAACTAAAGGATGGGGGGGGTGCTATAGAGCAAGGTGGATGTCTGCTTAGGGCATGAAAAATCCAGTCTGTGTACCAAAAGCCCAGGACTAGAGGGAGTTGATTACAGAATTTAGATCAGGACTTTTATCAGTACTAAAAGTCTTACAACTAGATTTAAAGTCTAATGTATCAATCCGTTCAGACTAGAAAAGGAATATATCATTCAAAGGATGACACACCAAGCCCTTAGGAGCCCAACAGCATTGCAGTCTAGGAGTGGTGAGGTGATCCCAAAGACTAAAGGAAGGATTCCTCCTTAATTCCTCCCTTTCCACTGAGGCGGAGATGCTATAAAACAGCTTGATCTAACTGTCCTAAAAGTTGACAGGTCAGGAAGTGACAAGTGAATAGCATGACTGGAGGATTAAACTAAAGAATAAGAGAAGTTAAGGTGGACAATAACAAGACAGACCATGTGGACATGGCTGTACATACACTTTAACTCTTTTCTTTAAACAGACTATGCCAAACAAACAAACAAACGAACAAAGGCACCACCCTAGGTTGTTAATAATTCCATTATTAACAGGCTGTAAGTAATTAGAGAAGCTCTGTACTTCTGAAGGGAAAATCTGCAATGTTAATAAAAGTTTAAGTCACAAGCATGCTACCTTTTTCATGTCTCAAGAACTAAAATCATTATCACTAGCCAAGGGATTTCCTTCCCACCCCAAAAAGTTTGAAGTGGAACATTTGCTTGGAAATCTCTAAAGCAAATTAACTTCATTAGTAAGATAGGGACTTTGGCAAGGCAAATGTTAACCTTTTTCACAAAACGTATGTACATATTATATGATTCTTAAAATTCTCTTCAGATACCGGCAATATCTCTGGAGAGTTTATTACACTTGATTATTCCACTTAAGTATTCATAAATATTTATGCACCAATTGATGTACTCGATGTAATCTTTCAGTAGCTGGTACAAATATGTCACTAAAAAGAACAGCGAGGGAAGCTGCAATTAGCAATTAGTGATTCAAACACATCATGTGAAAAGCTGAGAATCTCACTTGTGCGCAATAAACTTTTACATTAAACCTAGGGATTAGTTTAGGTTCTAAAGGCACTACTAAAGAACTGAGTCTGTTCACCAAAGCTAGCTTCCAAAAGCTTCTTTTATCCAAATTATCTTCCATGAGCAGCCCATTCTCTTTTTTTTTTCCAGTCTTTCTTTAGATACATTAACACTCCTTTTGACCAATATGATACTAGCAACCTTGTAAAGCATTACTACCAAACACTTCTGTGTTCTTTGAGTATGTCACCTCATAGAAACACCTACCAATATAGTCCACTTTGCATGATTTAGAATTTTATATGAGCTTGTTAATTTTATTATGGAGATGAGAATCTGAATTTATCATTTTGCTTTCCTTCAGAGGAACTAGACATACAACATGAAAGCAGGTATAAAGTATTAAGCAATCTTTTCCTCTCATGTGTCATTTATGATCGAATATAACAGTGATTTGCAGAGCAGAAATCAGGAAGGCCATATGTTACCAGATTTTGTTTGGAAGAAAAAGGATGTATAGTCATAGCTTTTAATTGATTTCCTGAAATGTATGACCTGATTTTTCTCTTCCCTGCCTCCCTCCATCTCCCCGCCAAAAGCCCACTTCAGAGTATCTAAGCTTCCCTTCACTTTAATAGAAAATTTTATGTCAATGTCAGATCTAAATAAAACAGCATATACCTACAGGGAGAAAGATCCTAAATATCCCCCTGTGCAATTTATTCCTTTTTTTTTTCAATTAAATGCAACCTGTACACAACCTTCTACATAACTGACCCCTAAACTGCTCTCTGCTGTCACATCCTGAGATACGCAAAGATGCACGTCCTTCATTGCTGATCTCATTACCCTGACGTATCCATGACAGCTGCTCATGATCTCTCTTAATTTGGAAGCCCAACCACAAGCAGAGTGCCCAGGGAAAACGATCTCCATGGCTTAGTGGTGTGCCTAAGTTCATCCCACTGCATATAGCCTTACTTTATATGGTTCACTTCCTAATTGTCTGTGACATGCTCCTGCCTGGATCTTAAGGAAAGGTCTTCTATTTTACTGCCACTAAAACTGCTGATTTCCACTTCACTACTGCCTTTCTGAATGCTGCTTTTTGATTCATGCTACAGGTTTGTATATACAAACTTAGAAACTCTGCTCAGTGCCACCTTTAAGCACAGGCAAAGGAGGTGACTGATCAGAGCAAACTGCCTGCCAGACACTGCAAAACGGGAGATGCAAAAATGTTAATGCCAGAGAGGCTTTGATCAAAAAAAAAAGGCACACTGCTACTGCTGTGGCTCTTGTCACTCAAGGCAGCAATGGGTGGCAACTACTGCCCGCAGGGAGTCCAGATACCCCTTGATCTTCTTGCCACAGAGCCTTCTTTCGACCCCTCATTTCCTCCCGCAGCAGCATGAGCTTTTAAGCTTTTTCCAGGGCTGCCATGCAGCTGGGCCAGCTCAGCTGCCTCCCTTCTTGTCCACTCTTGGCCCTCACCCTGCAGAGAGCCTGCCCGCAGAGATGCCTCAGCAGAATCATGTCACCCGCTGTGTGGCTTTCAGGGCCAAAAAACTCACAGAAATAGACAAGTGGGTAAGCACTTTCTGGACATTCTTTCCTTTTATTTTTTCTTTGCTTTTTTGATTGCCTCCGTAGAGGCAAATATTGCCAATAAAAGTGATGTTTCTGGAGCCTTTGGGAAAAGGCTTGGCTGCATGCTGCTATGCCCTTAATGGGTCGCAGACAGTCCTAGAACGCCTACATCTTTTCTTCAGCCTATTTGTGCTCTTATCGAGCTTGGTAGCCTGTAGAGTCCCTTTTAGTGTTTGTTTTTTTTTCCCTTTATACTATATAAACTTCTTCTCAAACCTCCTATAATTTTTGCTGCAAATAAAATGACTTCTTTATAAAGTAATAGGCTTAGCAGGTGGAACCCATCTTTTAGGACATTGAAAATGTACATTCACTGTAAATTAGAAATGTTCTTTCAGAGGAAAATTATAATTAGGCAAATGTTAAAAGACTTGTTTCATCACTGCTCAAAACCTTCATGGCTATGAAGTTATAAGCAAAAGTAAAAAACAGCTTCCTTGAATCTGTGTTCTTTCACGTACATAGATAATAACATACTTAATCGCTCAGATTCAAATAAGCATTTTTTCATCTTTTTTATATACTTACTTAGACCACTAGAAATAAATTGAATTTGAGAATCCCATCCCAGAAATTGTTCAAGAGGAGGATTATTGCTTCTGTTAACATCTTTTTGGATTGGATATGTTAATGCACTTTCATTATAGTTATACTGTTTCTAGCTCTCTAACTCAATCAGAGCTGTAGGCAATGAGTAAGTTGTAACAAGCATCTTTGCAGGTGGCAAGCTCTAATTCAAGAAGGATTGTTGGTATATTTAACAAAGTTTCTATTTTATGTGAACTAAAATTTGATGTCACAACAGAAGAGTTGATTTTTGAGATACTGGACTATCAATCTTATTTACATAATGCAAGTTATAATCAACACAATATTTTATTTCAGATTTGAAGCGTAAGTGTCTCCTCCATGGAGCTAGACAGTGAAGACAGAGTCTACATACATCTTTCAAATATGTACGAAATACATGAATAATTGAGAGACCTTCAGAAGGTTCATGTATCAATATAATGTCACTTTAGGACATAAATTCATGGCATGCTCTTCTAAAACTCAGAGCCCTATTCCAGTTTTGGCATTGCGAAAAACTTCAGTGAGTGTGAAATAACACAGATGCAATATCATCAGAAACAGTGTGGCATATTCACATTAAGCAACTTTTGAATGTTCTTCTGTCAAAAGTGAAGGCCTGAAATGGTACTGACTACGGAAATGTCACTAAGGAGTCAATGAGGCATCAAGTGAATTAACATAAGAGGTGGGATAGACATTTTGGCTAAGAAAAGAAAGTACCTAAATGAAAGGAAGAGGAAAGAGATTGCTATTAAGTAAGATACATTTTGTGCAGGCAGAAAAGTGCAAATCTGTACGATGAACGGAAAGGTTGATGAGTTCTTCAATTTACACAGTAAAGAGATTGTTGGTAAAGAAACTCTTTGCAATCAAAAAGATCATTTATGCACCAGAAGTAAAGAAATCAAAATAACAATGCAGAAGACAGTGAGATTATCCAGATTCTGGATATTCTGAAAAACATCACCTGTCAAGAAATGCTTGCACCCATTAGAAATAATTGTTTTGCTAATTTGAAAATAATAAAAATAACTGACCTGACAGAAGAATTAGTGTTGTTCAGAAGACATATGCAAGTCAGAAAATAGAAGGGAAAAAAAAAAGAGAGACTATATAAAGTAGAGGAAGTTTACAAACATGCTACTCATTCCCTTGTTGCACAAAGGGAATTTATTGCTTACCTTGTTGATGGATAAGCTTTCTTAAAGTACTAAAGACAGAGTTGAAAGCAGCCAAATCAAAAGTAACAGTCATCCAAGCAATTTTAAGTAAAGCAACTTTATAGTTGAAAGATGAATTTAAGTATGAAGTGTGAATGGGTCCTGGCCTCCTTCACTCTCAAAATTGATTCAAGAGTCAATGAATATAAGTGCTCCAAATAGATGTTTGCTTTCAACGCTGTCACGAAAACAGAAAGAAGGGTTCAGTCCAGGTAAAACAACCTATAATATCCCTCACCGAGGACTTTGCAACCACATCAGTGAAAATAGCCTAAAATGAAAAATAATTTGTTCTGAACAGGCAAAGTGGAGCTTGTCTGAAGAATAAAACATCTGCAACATTGCTTATATCGTTGATTTATCAAATATACAGATACACCCCTCTCACTGCACCAAAAATATTTAACCTTTCTGGAACAGATCTCCACCTTGGAACCAAGGAAGCAAACCTGAAGGAAGAACTTTGCTTCATGTAGATGAAATTTCATTTCTCTTTTCTTTCACCAGACTATCACCCAGAAAGACATCGACTAATGTTGCAAAAAGCAAGTAGAGAATAACCTTTATAAGCATATTGTTTCTGTCCTATTACAATGTTCAGAAATGACTGAACCTTCTGCATTTCCAGTACAGGAAAAGAAGAGTGTCAATGCAATTCATGGAAGAAAAATGTGTCTGTTTGCCTGTTTTCATATCAAAATAATCCCAGCATGGATTCATGAGATAATCCCATTGCTGGTTTGCAGTGCTGTTTCAGTGAGTATTTATAAGAAAGTCCTACTTACCCCCTATTCATTCCCGTAAAATAAAGCTGCCCTTTTTCCAGCTGTTATCATAGAATCATAGAATCACAGAATGCTTAAGATTGGAAAGGACCTCTAGAGATCATCTAGTTCAACCCCCCTGCACACGCAGGGTCACCCAGAGCACATGGCACAGGACTGCGTCCAAGCGGGTTTTGAAGATCTCCAGAAAAGGAGACTCCACAACCTCTCTGGGCAGCCTGTTCCAGCGCTCCGTCACCCTCACTGTCAAGAAATTTTTCCTGTGGAACTTTTGGTGTTTCAGTTTCTGGACGTTTCCTCTAGTTCTGTCAGTGCCCACCACTGAAAAGAGACCAGCACCATCCTCCTCACTGCCTCCCTTGAGGTACTTATATACACTGATCAGGTCCCCTCTCAGCCTTCTCTTTGCCAGGCTGAACAGGCCCAGCTCCCTCAGCCTCTCCTCATAGGGCTGGTTATGAGCCAGCCACTGGAGAACATGCAATACTGAAGCTACAAAATTGTATATATAACACTTCTTGTATTAACATGGAGTGAATTTCCTCCTTGCCTACAAGATAATTACATTGCTGATGTTGCCCACTTGGAAGAGGCACTTAAATGTTTCAGCAGTGCTTGAGATAACATCTGCTAAGTGCTTTTTGATTAAGTCCTTTATAATTATTCATTTTCACAAAGCATGCATCTATTTGAAGGGTGCCTCAGTTGTCAAAGAGAGACTGCTAATGGAAACTTTTCACTATTTTGGATTTCTTACACTGATTTTACATTTTCCATCCTCACCATGATTCCCTCCATTTTGATATGCAATCCAAAATATGTCTGCAATGTACTATGCAACTATGCACATGTGAATGTATTTGTTATTCACTTTGGTAGCATGTTGTTTTACTCTGGAGAATCCCAAAATATCAGGTAAGAGAACAGACAGCAAACAAAAACACTCCAGGTGAGAATTAGTCTTAAACAGATCTTCTTAATAGACGCTGCTTAATTACAAATCAATGAAGAAGTTGTTTGAGACAACTGGAAGATCTGACATAACCGAACAACCCCCAAATCCTTTGAATCTCCAGGAATCTAATATTTGAAAAAAACAAGGGCACATTCAAAACTTGCATGAAATGCCTGCGAATACTGTATAATCCAGTGAATGCTATCAGAAAGATCTTACCAGTCTGGGTGGTCAAATAACTCTACCAGATATTGCTGACAACTTAATGAAGTCACAGTAAAGATTAGCTTCTGATAGTTTTAAAAGGAATCATCTCAAATGTGAGAAGATTCTCATCTCTCTCATAGGAACTGTATGGACAGATGTCCTTAAAATATTTTCAGACACCAACTCAAAAAAGGTGGTTGTGAATATCTTAGGAAAGGAAATTATATTCAAAGCAAACAGAAGTGCATTTAGAAACATCTTTGTTTTTGCTCAAAGCAGAGAGCAGGACATTTGACAAATGCTGTTATGTCCTTTTCTGTAGATATTGACACTAGGAGGAGGTTATGAGAGATAGCTAAAGTGAAGATTTGGAGGAGAAATGGGAGGAAGAAGAAAAAAGTATCCAGTCTTTAAAAGATTCCCCTGTAGAGCATTTAACATGCATGCATTTCTTTAATTCCTTTAATTCCATTTAAACAAGTAATATAACAATATAATAATATATATAATATATAATATATAATAATATTTTTTATTTAAATTTCTTTTTAAGCAATGGATGTGTAAATTATGTGGGAGGATATAAAAATATTACCTGCTTCTAAGCAATGATCAAACCAGAGAGACTATTTTAAACAAAGTCTATTGACAGATGCCTTTGAAGGACTTCATTAGAATTTACTGTCTCAGGCATTACTTCTGAAATGTCTGTTTTCAAGTTATTGACTTAGCTTTACAAAACATTATTCTGTGTTACCGTGATATACACCAGATATACCCACCCACTTCCCTTACTTACAGGGAAATCTAGAGAGAAAAATGTAATAATGGGATTCATTAATATTGTTTGCACATTTGGGGACATAGGAGAACATGTCTTCTTATTAGGATTTCAATCATAAGAATCAACTCTTCCTCTTTTCTCTTTCGTTTTTATTTAAGCCCTTCTTATATAAAATACCTACTTACATAACCAGGCTTCCCCAGGATTACATGTTACAGGTTTCCCCGTTACTGACCGGAATGCAGAAAATTCATGTATTAGACTTAATCCTGCTTTTAAAAAGCCTGTGAATTTTTACTCACTTGTTTAAACTCTTGTCTGAAGTGTCAGGATTCTCATTTAATGATAAGGAGAATTTCCCTTTTCCCACAAAATACATGAAAAGCATGCAAATAGATTTTAAATTCATTTTATTTGCTAGATATACTCACTCCTCAGTGAAACAGAAGAGAATGCAAAATAAATCTGATTGATAAGTCAAAATTGAGTTGTTGTAGAAATCCCAATCAGGAATTTGTTTCCTAGAACCCAGCCATCTGCAGTATTATCTTTGTGTTTTTATCAGTTGTAGTCAGACCATGATAATTAAGATTAGGTAACTATGGACAGATCTGCTTTCTATGGAATAGGAGTTTTGGAACATTTAACTATTTTCAGGAAAGTTCACTCATTTGGACTAAAGGCAAGAAGTCCCAGTTCTAGTTAACCTTCCTTCCTTCCTTCCTTCCTTCCTTCCTTCCTTCCTTCCTTCCTTCCTTCCTTCCTTCCTTCCTTCCTTCCTTCCTTCCTTCCTTCCTTCCTTCCTTCCTTCCTTCCTTCCTTCTTTCCTTCCTTCCTTCCTTCCTTCCTTCCTTCCTTCCTTCCTTCCTTCCTTCCTTCCTTCCTTCCTTCCTTCCTTCCTTCCTCCCTTCCTCCCTTCCTCCCTTCCTCCCTTCCTCCCTTCCTCCCTTCCTCCCTTCCTTCCAAAAAAATCCACATTATTGTGAATACTTGTTAATAAATAGCACACTCATTATATGTTTTGCATTGAGGAATCTCCTATGTTAAACAGCTTTTGCAGAATTTCTGAAGGAACAGGACATCCTGTTTCAAATTATCCTGTATCCTTCAACAACTACTTAAGAAGATACCTGTCAGAAGTTAGTGTGTTCTCAGTGTCTTTTCTCACACTTCAGTCTCTGGTGCCCTAATACTTGTTATCTCAATTAGTCAATCAAAGCATTTCTGATGTTGGTAACACATTTCAGATCAATGCAGGGAAGTGCTTAATGTCAGTAATTTACATTTATGGACTCAGTGTCATTCCCAAAAAAAAAAAAAAAAAAGTGTTTCCTTCATAATATTTATGCTGTTAATCATTTGGGGACAAGAAATCTTCATAAAATCTCTCTGTATAATGTTTTATTGTCTTGGCCACAGAGGAAGAAGCAGAAGTCCATATAAGTTCCCGGAAGTTTCCTGTTCTGAATTCAGTGGATTGGGAAAGGCTTTCAGGAATTCACATAACAGTTGAGGTTGGAGAGCATTCAGTCCAATCTCACTGCTCAAGCACGGTTCCGTAGAGAACATTTTTCAAGGACTCTGTCCAGACAGCTTTTGAGTATTTCCAAGGATGGAGACTGCACAGTCTCTCTAAGCAACCTGCTCCGGTACTCAGGCACCCTCACAGAAAAGCTTTTCCTCATGTTTAGACAGAGCATCCTGTGTTTCAGTTTGTGCCTGTTGCCTCTTGTCTTGTCTCTGAAAAGACCACCTCTGAAAAGGCACCACTGAAAAGTCTGCCCCATCCTCTTCACATTCTGCCTTCAGGAATTTAAGAATATTGAGGAGAAGCCCCCTCATTCTTCTGTTGTCCTGGCTGAACAGCTCTCATCCTTTCCTCACATAAGAGATGCTACAGTCCATCATCTTAGTGACTCTTCACTGGTCTTGGTCCAGTACCTCCATCTCTCTCCCGAATTGGAGGAGCCCAGAATTTATAAATGCTCCTCCCCACGCCGAACATTCTCATCCCCAGACTGAACATTCCCAGTTCTTTCAGCAGCTCACCATAAGAGAATTGCTGCAGTACGTTTAGATATTTTTGCGGCCCTTTGCTGGGGTCACTTTTGCCCTGGAGAGCCCAGGACTGGATCCAGCACTCAAGGCAGGGCATACCCAGGACTGAGCAGAGGGGAAGGATCACATCCTTCCATCTGCTGGCTTTTAGCAACCCAGGAAATGATCTCCCTTCTTGGCTCCTGCTCCTTTTGCTTGACTCGTTGGTCACAGAGATGGGGCTTCATGGAATCAGTATGGAATTCATAAGGATTAGGACTCCGTAGGAAGCCCAAGGGCAGTCTTGCCATCCAACCCTCTCTTGGGTATTTGTTACCACAAGGTCCCCCTGTCTTAACTGCAGAAGGGTTCTAAATCTTTAAAGGACTTTGTATCAGAAACAGCTGTTGGTAGATAAATCTTTTGCTATTTGTCTACAGACCAATTATGTAGACAGTATGTGAAAAAACTCCAGAAGATCACTCTCTAACTGAATAAATAGTTTAGCCTGTGTTTATATGACCCCATTACCCAATGAAACAGTAGTTCTTTCTAGGCAATTTCAAATGAAAAATCTGATTAAAAGTTTCAAACAAATTGCAGCTGCTTGATGCAGCTGTCTTTGCTGTAAAAAGTTGAAAATAGTTTATTCAATGCTCTCTACTAATGACAAGCTTCTTGGAAATTTTTGCTTCTGAGAAAGAGACAAAAAGAGAGAACGATTCCTGAGGAAAGAATCTTTTCTTATGTGAACACAAAACTCTTATTTTGGCAAGTCCGCAGTTCAGATTTAATAATTCTAATTACTCTTCCATTAGAATTTCCTGAATTATAATATTCTATCTTTTTTCAGCGAATGATTCTTAAGATAGAAAATGAAATATGCCATGAAGATCTGTACACAGTCTAACTTTCTGAGTGAATATTCTTGAAATTTCTCTCAAGGTACATCTTATGAATCTACAGGGTGATAAAAACCCAGAGAGGAACACTTAAAAGCAAGAATGTCTCCTCAGAAATCTGTAGATGCAAGTGAGGGTCCTACTTTTCTGAAAATTTTCTCTCCAGACTTCTAAGTAAAATCCCCTCCATTGGAAAGAATATGCCTTTGGAAGGTTTGGATATTTTTAAGGGAAACAAAATGTTGCCTGCCCTTTTAGCCACATTCCTTGGTAGATAACACTGATATGCATTAGAAAGACCTAGCACTCCCTTGATGTGCATTTTTTCAAACAACACCCTCTTCCACCAAAGAAGATCAGAGATTTCTAGAATGTTTTCACATGAAACTATCTTAGTGTCAGGGTGAAATGGAAACATTTCAGTGGTCAGATGCAGTCGTGCAGGCTGATTGCATCATTAGGTCTGCAAGACAAGTTTGTGACTCTGATATTGCAAAATGCAATACAGATTGTCTGCACAGTGAGGGTAATGTTCTGAATACAACACAAGTTCCATGTAAACTAGAACCTTCCCATTAGTCTCTCTCTCAAGTGGTCAAACAAAGTGGCATAATTTTTGAGTAAATGCTGAGAGTAAGAAAAGACAGGATGCCATCTCCTAGCTATAGGTAGGCAACAGAAGTTTTGTGAAAGATGTTCTTTATATAAAACTATCCCCATTTTTAAATGTGTTATCATAATTTTATCATCTTAATGGTATCTACCACTGTGGGATCTGGAAGTTACTGGAACCAGATATACCCTATGGTCTCATTCATTAGTTCTGGGAGAATGAACTCCACATCATGACTGCAGATCGTTTGGCTAAGCATCTGACCTGGCTAAGAGGATCTGGAGCATTTTGCTTGTTCCCTCAGAGTAACCACATCCACCATGAATTACCAAAAGAAAATATTTTGGCATACACTAGTCATAGGCAATATGCAATCCTTTTCTGGAAAGAGACCTGTATGATTCATACCACTGAACACTACTCCAGGTGTGATAGAGTGGTTTCAGGGATGCTTTACCAGAGATGCAATTTCCAGTATTTTACTGAAGCAATAATGCTTCTAATTTACATATATTAAGCAAATAGGCCATTATTTTCTGAACTAAAATAGAGAACAATCTCATTTCTAATACTGATGAAGCATTTGAGCTATGTCAAATTGCAAGTGCTTAGGATGCAGAATAACAAACTGCAAAGTCCAGCATTAGCCATTTAAAATTTAATTTCCGTATTAATATGTATCAGATCTTCAGAGATTTACAATTAAAATGTTTGTCAGCATTTCATTGCAAATGCTCCTTGTTCCTTTGAGCACAATGTCAATGGTATGGTGATTATAACAAATGATGCTTACAAATAATGGCCTTCTTGAATATTTATGGCATAATGAAGAGAGTTGATTGTATCTTATATCATATTGTTTAGTCATGTTTCTTAACTGGTCAGCTGTGGTGGTTTTTATCTACTGTGGTGCATTTTTTATAGGGATATTAATATTTTTTAATCAAAACTAAGCTCCTCACATTATGTTCCTCACAATTACGGCATTATCCACTGTCATTAACTTCTGTGGTCTTTGGTCTCGAAGCTGTGGTAAGTTTTAGTCCGTTAAGAATAGAACCAATCTGGGAAGAGGACTATGTTAAAATGCATTGTCAGACTGGAGGCAGAGTGCTTAGCAACTAGAGGTTGTACCTAGATATACCTTTCAATGCATGTTTGTCCTGAGGGTCAAGTCCTCTAGCAGTTCAGACGAGCATCTCTTTAAATTGCCTCATTCCTCATGGAGTGAAAGCACTATTTGATCTGAGCAGGCATCCAGTTATTTTAAAGTAGGATCTGGTGTGAAATCTGGACAAGGCTGGAAAATACACTCACACCTAAGAGTGGGAAGCATTCCTGAGTGGGGTAATATTGAGGCTGAAGAATGCTGCTAGCTACTCATTCAAAATCAGTGGCTAGCTTTCCACTGTTTATAATAGCCTTAAAACTTCAGGCCAAATTATTATGCAGCTGTGTTCCCAGTTTTCCCTTTTGCTGGAAGAATTGTGGGTGAAATAAGGTGTTAATTTCATAATTTTACAGTTCCAAAAAAGGATCTTTTCAAACATGTTTAAGTTTTTTTATGTAAAGCCCTGTAAGTCTATTCTTGCTCCTTTTCCAGTTTTCAGAAGTGGAAATAGTTCTATGCTGTGTAAGTCAGGATATCAGACTCATGAAGGCGTGAGTCCAAATAAGCCATGTGGCAAAGTAGCACTCAATAATGATAGAGAAGGAATACCTCAAGTAGAAAATTTAAGTTTCTTGGACTGTGCAACTAAAGAAATGGAGGAATAATAAACTCTTACTCTCAAAATAATCACAGTAACAAAAGAAGGTATTTCAGACTTTTTTTTTCCTTTTTTTATCCTTTATGATAGAATGACTGAAAGAATATATATTGTATAGATATTTTTAAAGCTGTAGCTCAGTAATTAAAAATTTCTTTATTTTAAATGTAATTTAGATTGAAGTTTTAATCGGGTTATGTATTGGTATTTGACAAGACCAACCTTTTACTCAGAAAAATGGGACTAACATTGTCCTTAGAAAGTCCTATCGAGATATATTACAGTATTAGAAATGAGATAAACAGAAATAAATCCATTTGAGATACTTGAGATCATTGGTCTCAAGTACAATTTTCATTTGAGTTGTTCAGCGCTTACCTCTATATACCAACAATGTCAAAGCATTATATATGTATATGTGGATTTCCTATGGCTCCAAGCTTTCCCGGGCCAAGTTATGATATTACTAAGAATATCTTATCTGATACGTAAGTCATATGTGATATGTCATGTGAGAGTGCAGACTAGCCCACTGGAGGAAAACATAAGGTATGCCCTTTCACAGTGATGTGGCCCCAAGGGCATACTCAGGTGAGCACTGAACTCACTTAAAACAAGCAACTCTGCCATTTCTGAATCATAAACTTTATGAACTTTCTGAGCAGTCTGTCCCATAGAACAGTCTGAGTGAGTAGCTGCTTTGGGCTGACAAAAAAGTCACAGTCTCAGGATTTCCCAAGGGACCAGGCTCTGATTCTCGCCTGGCTGAACTATCAGTGGAAGCTGTTGATACTTTTCCATCTATTCTTGGCATTCAGGGGTAGAAAATGGAAGTTAACAGACGATTGCCTGCAGATAAGAGGGCTTAACTGAACTCCGCTGCCAGTTTCAATACACAATTAAAATTAAGAAAGTCCAAAAATGGAAACTTTCTTAAAAAGGTGAATATAGAGGGTTTATTTTTTTTTTTTTTCTCCTGGTGAAGCAGTCTATCAGTTCTGACACAGATACCTGGAAGTTTTCAATACCAATGAACCTGACTAGAAAAAAAAAACATCCAAGAAACAAAGAGAAGCCATTTGGTTTGGGATTATTTAATCTACTCATAACAGCTAATTCTCCATATTTTAATGTTATGATAATAATATTTTTTCCTTCAATACCTTAGGCAATTTTAGAATTTCAGCAACAGTATTAAATAAAAATACTCTTTCTCATTGTAGTGCAAAAAGCTGAAAAATCCTTACATGTTTTACATTTTTTTTTAATATGTAATGATTTCTAAACAAGAAAACATTTTTTTCTGGATGGTCAAGATTCCTAAAAGCTTGAAGGGCAACATTATATCCTGTACTATTGCACGTCCCTTCTCAAACTAGAAAATTCTGTGACAGATGAAACTTCCTGCTAGCATTGAAGTATATATTGCTTTGAGTATGTTTATATAAGTAAGTGCAGCACTTCTGTCTTTGATCATGCCTTTCACTGCCTGATCCATATAGAAACTTTTTATTTTTTTGAAATATGTAATTGGTTTATTAGGTCTGAACATTTCCAGCCAAATGGCAGGGCAGAGGAGTGCTCTTTTTCCTGAGGTTATTATTATTATTATTATTATTATTATTATTATTATTATTATTATTATTATTATTATTATTAAAGACTCTCACTTGTGGAAATATGAGGAAGCTTCTGCAACAAACATTTTCATAAAGTTCTTCTGAAGACATCAGAGCTAGCAATAAGCATTTCAGAGCTAGTAAGCATTTCAAGGGTATACACCTGAATTTTAAAATATGCTTAACTAAACACGGACATGCAGAAATAATGAATTAGACATTCATATAAAAGTGGTAAACAGATCTGTCACAAGCAGTATGATTGTCAGCAATATTCTTGTGCTTCTGATACTCCCCAAAGTAGCAAAAACTTTTGCGGCTGTCTGGAAGCTACACCTAAAACCCTGTTTTCAGAGTGTATTGCTTGCATTAGGTTTTTGAGGATGTATGAAATGAGTATGTAGTTCTCTGCTGTAATAAGAAGGTCCACACTATTGATGACATCTTGTCAAATGCAAGGAAACAACAGCAAAGGCTTTATGTGCAATTTGCGCAGGATCCGAGTAAATCAGAGAAAAAAGAAGCTTGCAGAAGCTGACAGTGGTGTTAGCCATGATGCTCTGCTTACCAAAGGTGTTTTTAACATGGTGTTCTAAATGGGCTCAGGATTCAGCAATAATCACGCAGACCGAGGTGACTCCATCGAGCATTTACTCAGGTGAAAGCAGATAAAAGAAGCAAAGTATGGATAACTACTACAGAAATCCTTTTTTCGCCATCTCGGGGATTATTTTGATTCCTGGCCCCTCCGTTTCAACACCATCTCACAAAGCTCCTTCTCCCCCGGAACATCTGATCCGCTTGCAGTGGAGGGGCGGGAAATGAATGGTGGGGAGGGAAATGAATGGTGGAGGGGGAAGAAGGGTGGGGGGGGGCTTACTTTTCGAGAAATCCTCCCCTGGGATCCCATTCAAGTATTCCTCTATGGTTAAATACCAACCCTTTCCTAGCAGGGAAGAAACTAAAGTTTACTCCAGATTCATATGCTACAGTCAAGGTGGCTACCACACGATTCACACGGGGTATCCCTCTCATCAGTGTAAGGGGTGCCCACTCTTTGGCCAACCCTCTATTGTTGAGCACTCTGATTGATTGGATCATCTGGACC